>NC_092862.1:115536766-115579011 GCF_032062135.1 Pyxicephalus adspersus
TAAATTGGCACAGGGTGATCAGAAGGGGAATTTAAATTGGCACAGGGGGATCAGAAGGGGAATAATCTTTCAGAATCTTTTTTTCTAGATTTTCCTCCTTTAAAATTGGGAGCGTCTTATACGCCGAAAAATACGGTATTTGTTTCATGTTTGCCTGAAAGCCTTGCATTTGCAGCTGCATGTTTGTCTTTGTGAACTCAGTGGGCCTGATTCATTAAAGCTCTCCAAGGCTGGGTGGTGCTGGGTGATCCAGCAAATCTGGAATGGATTTGGTCCAAGATTTAAAACATTTGCTTGCAAAAATCAAATTACGTTAATGAAATCGATTAACCTAGCTGCATGTTTTTTGGGATGTGGGCGGAAACCAGAGTGCCGATGCTGCCCGTAATAGATTATGTTAAAGAAATCTATTCCAGGTTTGCTGGATCACCCAGCTTCACTGATGAAAGTGTATTCTCTCCAGGCTGTCAGGCTCACTGTATGTTGAAATAAAACCCACATTAGCTGGTGCAAAAATTCCTGTTTTTTCACCATGTTACTCTGCAATGGTTGCATCTGAGTATTCAGTCCTAAAGTGTAACCATACCTGATCTGCTTTCTTGCCATATAAAAAATATAGAAAAAAAAAAACAGATAAAAAGGATACTTACCAAATCAAAAACATGAATGGTCACCAGTCTCCTCCTACACCCTTTTCTGTACCAGTGCTGTGGAAGTGAGGAGAATCCAGAGTGTTGGATGACGGGATAGACAGTATGTGAGTGTCTGCCTTCTATACTTAGACTTGGACAATAAGTAGCATTCCTACCCCTAACAACAATAAGTCAGTACAAAAGTATTTTCTATGTACTTTAAGAACCATTAATCCCTGTTGTTAATGTACACAGCACAGAGTCTTTCCATTGGCTGATAGTTGTTAGAGGCAGTGTGTAACTTCCAGCTGTAGGATGTTGTACACTGTGACTGGAAAAAAAGAGGATCCTGCCAGTACGTTATCAAGGGAAAGAAGAGAAGGTAAGAAGACTTTGCCAGAATTCAAGACATTACTGGACTGCAAGGAATGGTAGGTGTTTTTTTTTAATTGTATTGAATTTTTTAACTGTTTTTTTTTTCTGCAGGCATTTAATCCCACTTTAAAAATGATAAAAGAGATCTCACTACATGTCTTCCTTGCATTGTGTGTCATGGATGGAGATGTTTACACTTGTAGTCTCAACTCTTTACAAGGCAATAGGGTGAGTACAATGAACAGATTATGAATGGAGCGTGAATTGTAGCCACAGACATAAAATATGCACTTCTCTGCAAAGGTTACATTGTATTCATGGGGACTGAATAAACACATTCTAGGAGCAACAGAAGGATAGAATCAATAAGAAGACATAAAACATTTTTTTATTATTTTAATGACACTTCAAATGTTAATACATTAGGCCAACTGTTTAGCTTTCAGCTACTTTTCCTAGAAATACTTTCACCTATTTTAGAGTGGTAAAAAAACACGTACATTTCAAGTTATTGCAAACAAATTAAATTAATAATTAGTGTGTTACTTAAAGGGGAAAATATGTTTGTAATTATGACAAATTTGAAGTGATTAAAAGGGAAGTTAAATCTGAACAGTGCTGAAAAGAAGATTTAGTTTCATCAGACAGGAAACCTGCTGTATCCTTTATTAACATGACCTCAGAATAATAAAAAAAGGAAATGGAGGGTTTTCAGAATAAATGAAGCATAGATCAACATCCCAGGACATTTTAGTTAGCTTTCATTTAAAGGGCCAGTACACCCAATAGCATATATTTTTTATTGGCAAAGACAATGAACCTTATCCAGAAGAATACATAAATACTGAAAACAGATTCATAGGACAGCTATTGTGATATAGATATATTTAAATGTGTTGTGTGCAAAAAGCATTTTAACTGAAAATTCACTTTAACATCATTCCATTGAGTCCTTTCCTTCTTCAGACCAAACCCTCTCTAAACTATTATTTAAAGTAGAACTCCTATTAATTAAAGCCAAAAATAACAAGCCTGATGAAAGGTATAATAACAAAACTTTCTTTTCCTGGAACGAAATTCGCCTTCAATTCAACTATTTCCCCTGCATTCCTTCTTTGCTGACAATTCCTCAGTCTAATGCTTTACATCCTGTGACTGGATGGTTAATGGAGAAGCAGGAAAGCAATGTTACAACCTGGGTTGTAGGGTTCTGAAAACTGCAGATGTGGGAGAAGTATGAATATGCATGGGGTGTCACAGTTTACTAAGGGGGCCAGGAATGGGCTGGGGACTTTTGTAAACTGGTGAACATGTCCTTTAAAACAGTGCTCCCCAACCTTTTGGATATCACGGACCCCTAAATTTACGTACTCTGGACCATGCATGAGTGAGAAGCCGTGTGTCACTCAAAGGGGAAGAAACTTCCCTCTGGACTGAGGTCATGATGCCAGAACCCAACCACTATGAGCAGGTCTGAGCCTGCAATAGGAGAGTCTCTGGACCCAACCTGCCCACTGCCTTGAGCCTGCAATGGAAATGGGAGACATGGTCTGTGGCTCTGGCCTGTGCGGCCCCCCCAAGCAGGGTCCATCTCCTGGCCCCGCTGGGGGGTACACTGGCCAGAGCCGCGGACCACCAAATTTTTCTCGAGGACCACAGGGTGAGGACCACTGCTTTAAAAAACTCTCTAAATATATATCAGTAACCTAAAAGAGCTATGAAGAATAAGAAAAGAGGAAGTAAAAAAAGCATTCCTTGACACATTTATTTGAAAAAATACATCATAGTCTAACAAAGTTTAACCAATAGAATATATATATATATATTAGGTATATACAAAAGGGACTTAGGTCTGTATGTATGATCCCTCTGTTTCCAGACATTAAATAACTTGTTCTGTAACCTGACATTTGTAAATGAATATATGCGGTGAGATGAGTGCAGCTGATCTCTCCCTACAGTATAATGTCATGGGGCATTTATTACACAATACTAATTTACCAACCTGATCTTCAAAGTTATTTTGATAAAGCTATGGTGGGAGAAAAGGCTGTTTTGTTTTACGGTGTAAAAGTAGAGGAAGGAAAATGGTGAGAAATGTGATACTGTTGTTTTAAAGAGACAGACATCAGTATCCAGGAGGATGACAAATGATCTGATTAGAGCTCTGATTAGTTATTAAGAATGCCTTTGATTTGGGAGGAAGAAAGCTTCCAAACTGTACTTTTCATGTGGGGCTTGGCAGCAGCCCAAATGCATACTTCAGCAAATGAAGAATATTTACATACTATTACACAAAAATTACTCCAATAACATTCCACATATATTAATTCAATGTGCACTGATATTTAAGCTTAATGTAACCCTTAGGGGGAAATGTCAAGGCTACACATGGTTTTCTGCTAGATGTGTCATTTTGAGATCTCAATTTACAAAAGTTTTAACGCACTAATTTTTCTTTGGTGAAGTTACTGTAAGACAATAATGGCATCAAATTATTTATACGTCTCATTTTACCAGGGAACGGAGCAGCATACATTGAGTCATGTGTGCACTCAACAACTCGGAAAGTATTTGAGGCACTGAAGTTGAATTACATTGACTTGGAACAACATGTACATTTTTTTGGAAATTCTTCATGGTGAAGAGCAGCATTAATCTAAAGAAAGGCCCTGATAATAACAGTTTTAAAGTGGACCTAGACATAGACAATGTAAATGATATAGAAGTTACAACAGATTTTCTGCAGCTGCTCCTAATTCAAGTCCTCTTTCTCCACTGGACATGGTCTTTGTGAAACTGCCGTTGTTCAGACTGTTTTTTGCAGCACAACCCTTGTGGTTCTTCTCCATTAACCAGTCCTCAACCTTTCCAAACACCTTGGTTAACACTGGAATATTTGAAATCTTTTTTGTACAGGGTTTGGCCTGTGATAGCAGGGCTGTCTGCCGCTCAGACACTTCATTAGACCTGAATGGGTCAATTTGTAAACACTTTTGCTAGTAGCTGAAATGTGTTTTACAGTAAAAAATACTTGAAATATGCATGTGGGACTTTTTAGGCATTTTTTTACACCAAATATTCTAAAGAATGTCAGCAGAACCTTATTATTCTTTACATAATTTTAAAATCAAATCAAATTTAAAAACATTTGCAAGTTAAAAAAATTGCCATGTTCACTTTATATTCAATGCAGATTGGTCTCATTACATGATTACATGATTACTGGCGTGTAATCATTACATGATTATTGACGTGTTTTACAGATATTCTGCTTCATCAGGATATATTTAGAAACTAAAAAGAAATACACTTTTTTACAATAAATTTCATAAATATTTTTAACATTGTTAATAAACCAACCACCAAATACAGAAACACCCTCGTAATACAAACAATACACCTTCAAATCCAATGTTTGAATTGATTTTCGTTATAATTAGAAGAGATCTAAAGTGAGAGATGTAATTAGAAAAGATGTTGAGCACACAAATGATGACTGGCCCTCCACAAATCCCCCCAAAAAAATGTTTCATATTTTGTGATTCTTTGCCTCCAAATGCTAACCATGAAAACAATTTTCTGAGATTTGTGGATGATGAAGCATGCAGCATATGTTAAAAAAATCCTTTATGTCTTTTCCGCTAAATCTGGTACTCCCGCCAGTAAAGTCCAGCATTCTTTGGTGGGTGCTTTTGTGGGGATCTGGTGGGTGTTCTTATACTCTGTGCTTTAATCTCTCTAAACATGCTCATAGCACAAATGGTTGACTCTCCAGTTTGTCTGTGATAGTTCTCAAGCAATGCACCCTGCAGACATTTCTCAACAGAGACCAGACCCATACAATATACAGTCCAGACATTCTGGTTATTTTGCTGGGTATTAGGCAGAAGCATTGGACTTAGTTCATTCTTCTGAGGATGGGGCAGAAAATGACAGATTTGGCATCACAGGCCCAGGTGCCCACATTCTTGGAAATCTCCTTCACTTGTGGATTTATATTCTAAAGCAGGGGTCGGCAAACTTCCAAAGCCACTAGGCCATTTCAGAGGTGGACGGGAGAACACTAGGCCGGACTCTGAATCCCACTCTAATGGCTCTGCCCCCCACAAGGGAACAGCCCCTGAAGTAAAATTCGTCTCCTCCAAATGCATTGCAGGGGAGAGGGATTTACCTTCCGGGAGCTTTCCGTATTTACTGTTGCGGTGGAAGTATCAGGCCTGCTGCGGTAAATAGGGGAGCCCCAGCAATGAGGCGGCACCGGAGCTGCAGCGGAACCGGAGCTCCGGCGGCTCCGGTAGTTCCCAACGCCCCGCTGGTAGATCCGGCTGGCAACCCGCAGCTCCAGAGCCGCAGGTTGTTGGCTGGTATTAGGGTAAATTGGCCAGGGGGCGGAACGAACTACCGGCTAGGCCGTATCTGACCTAAAGGCCTGGGTTAGCTGACCCCTGTTCTAAAGGAATGCTTTCTGATTCTGTCCCCATTTTTCTAAATCACATAATCTAATGACTGACTATTATTATTATTATTATTAATAATCATAAACAGGATTTATATAGCGCCAATATATTACACAGTGCTGTACATTAAATAGGAACTATTATCTATAATTATCTTAGTTCCAATGATCTGTTAGCACCCATGTCTCCCTTTGATTCTCCTGACTTTTTCTGTGTTGATATGATTTACCCTTTTGATATGTCAGATAATGTGTCTCTCCCTGTCTCTGCTGTGCTTTATGTCTCACCTTGTGGCATTTACTGCTGGTCTTTCTGTCCTTCCTGAATCCCACTGCCTTTTAGTATTCATGTTTGTTCCCTGTCTTGCAGTTATCTCTGGTTCTCTGCCATCCAAGTCCCATTCCTCTGTTCTGGTGCAAGTGCACCAGATCCATTTGTATGTTCCAGTGGAGGGGTACAAGATGTCATTGATTCTAGGCTGCTCCAAAGCAAACTCAAAAATACAGGGAATTAGAAAGGTCCTAAAGAAAGGACTTGGGTTCCCCACTCTGATCCTTCTGCTTGTTAGCACTGCAAGCCGTGCCGGTGCCGCTGCTCCCAATCGCAGGCACGGGCGCCGGGTCCTATCTCTCAGGTAACCCACTACCTATGTTCCATGTCAGTATTTCTTTCACGTTGGGACTTGCTATGATGAGTGAGCTGGCGTGGGTGTGTCTCTGAGGTAACACACACACGCCCTCTGTTTCCTACAGCCTATGGCTCATGTCCTGCAGGTATTTAAAGGCACCTCCTATTACAGGAAGTTGCCTGAGCAATCTCTGGCTTACCTGCGTTACTCTCACTGCTAAGGTGTGTTGTTTGTTTGCTCTGCTGTGTACCGAACCTTGCCTTCGTTTATTGGACTCTGCCTGTTTGGCTGCCTGACCCTGACCTTGCAATTCGTTTCTGGACTTTGCCTGTTTGCTGCCTGACCCTGACCTTGCAATTCGTTTCTGGACTTTGCCTGTTTGCTGCCTGTCCCTGACCTTGGAATACATTCTTGGACTTTGCCTGTTACCGCCTGGTCCTGACTCCTGTGGTCAGCTGCCACTGGCCTGGGGATTGCTCTGGAATGGCACCTGGCAGCTACCCCGCAGCCCAAACCTATCCTCACCCTCAGAGGCTCTAGTGAAGACCTGGTAGCTGCTTAGTCACGCCCCTCTGGAGTGTACCCGGTCAGTGGCACAGTGGGTCCACACCCGCTTGCATAACACTGCTCCTTAGTTTTTGAAAAACCAGGAACT
This sequence comes from Pyxicephalus adspersus, assembly GCF_032062135.1. Lineage (NCBI taxonomy): Eukaryota > Metazoa > Chordata > Amphibia > Anura > Pyxicephalidae > Pyxicephalus > Pyxicephalus adspersus. The sequence goes on from NC_092862.1 coordinate 115,543,517, forward strand.
TCCCAGGAGGCAGCTAAGTCCTTCTTTAACGAGGGATACCCAAAGGCTCAGGGTCTGTACACGTCTGATGATTCTTGCCGGATACGAGCCTTAGGGCTTGTCTCAGGAAGGTAGTGTACAGTGGCTGTCCGACTTCGTTCATGGATCTGTCCTGGCGGATCCATGAACGACAGAAGACAAACAACCGCAATGGAAGTGAAGAGAGGAGGGCACAGCGGGGTGTTGCTTGCTTGTTCTACCCCCTCCCCTCTCGATTGAGCAAAACGCAATGTATGTACAGCACCCATTCATTCAGCTTTTAGTCTTTTGCTATTGGAAACGATCGTGAAAGATAGGTTCCAACAACAAAAATCTAGCATGTATATGCATTCTTACACCCTCTCTAACATGAAGATAACAGAAAAGGTCCACTAACCAGCTTGTGACACCCAATGGTTTGTGATGTGGCTTTATTTGTCAACAAAAACACATCAGACCCTTATGACTGTGTGCTATAACTTGATCAACAAAATCATGTGATAGCCATGACACCACTAACATGACTTTGTATTCACTGCAAAATTACCAAAATTGCCAAAACTACTCAATTGGTCATAGGCAATCATCTTTTACATCTTTAGTTTATTGAAATGGTAAAAGGTAAATCCTGATTGGTTGCTTGAGTTTCTTTAACCTAAGTTTTAAAGGAACTGTATTTCAATATTTAAACCCCTTAGTCTTCTAACTCTGTCAGTTTTTCCGCTATAACTCACTGAAATATGTCCAATATTTAATAAATTTAATAATAAACAACAAATATATAAAAACACAAAAATTTGTTAAAATAAAGTAGTTAAGCCTGTAATATAACTGTACAGTAGCTTGTATAATATATATATTTAATATAGTTATATATATATATATATATATATATATATATATATATATATATTATATAAAGATTTCTTTGAATTGGACTCAGCTATTGGAATACAGCTATTTTGTATTGAATCCAATACAAAATTATTTGAATTTCTCAACGATCCTCTCGCCCGCACCGACACATGCACCAGCGTCTCTGGGAAACCCTGGAGATCGTCTCTGCACACGCCAGTAGAAGATCGACGAGAGAAGATGTGTCTGGAGGAGCTGTGGGGACCAACAGGACGCCGGGGGACGACAACGGAATAAGGTAAGTGTTTTTTTATGTTTTAGGCGACCCCGAGTGTGATTCGAGATTAATGCTTTTTGCATGGAAATTCCACCCCAAGTCACACTCGGGATTACTGCTAGGGGGGTTAAAATTGCATTGCATTACATAGTAAATCAGGTTGTAAAAAGTCCAGCAAGTTCAACCACTAGGGAAATGAACATATCCCAGATATAAAACCCCATGGAAAAATTCCTTCCTGATTCCATGAGGCAATTGGATGTTCCCTGAATCAACAGTCTGTTGTTTTTTCTTTTAATCTTTAATACCCAGTTATATTCTGTCCTTCAAGAAAAGCATCCAGCTTTTTCTTAAAGCAATCTATAGAATTTACTGAAATTACAAAATACATTGTAATGCATTTTTGTACATATGACATCTATCAATCTGTGTTTAAAGTGTTTTCATACCTCTGTAGGATTAAATGGAATGCAGAGTAAATGCAAGACAAATGCAGACAAATATAAAGTAGATGGTAAAGTTAAGTGAACCCTAGAAAAGTTTATTCAGTTGTGATTCAGCTGAATGCTTTAAAATGAGCAAACCTTGGAAATCGACGAATTCTAGACAAAAAGTCCCATTGTAGTTAATAGAAATCTGAACCTGGCTCCAAAAAAGTGTGTATTGTAATTTGGAACCTAAAAAATAAAATTGAAATTTAGATTTGACCATTCAAATCCACAAATAGGTCTAAATGTACCATCATCTAAAAATTATTGACCAATGTGTTGTACTTCTAGTAAATGCATCGTAAGTCCATTTTTCTTGGAAATCACCATTGTACAGAGATCGAAGTGCTACATCTAACATCCATTCAGTGTTAATAATGCTTAATGACAAAAGAACTGGCACACTTTTAATTCTGAATAATAGTGATACTTTCCCATGGAAATGTTGATTTCTGTAGGTTGAGCATGGTTCACTGCAGATATTATGTTCCTAGATTTCTCATTGTACATTGTCTAAGTAAGGATTAGTTGAAATAACTCTGGACAATCTATAGATTTCATACTGTCTGTCAGACTCTGGCTGCTGACATGACATTCTTTCCCTTTTGCTCATCCCATATATTTATTAACCCCCGCAATATTCAAAACTGCTGACACATCTCTGGACAAAGTAAAGTGTTTATTTTCCAAGTAACGAGGGACACAAACACATTTACCACACACTAGATACCACATGCTAGATACAGCTTGAATAATTCATAGCAGTTAACTGTTTCGATAAAGACTATACAAGGACCAATAAAACCAGAATGGTGCATAGCTTGATTTCTAATACAGTTTATGAAAATATGAGTTTACGTGTTTACTAGAAGGTCACAGTGAAAAAAAAATAGCACCAATTACATACCGTATTGACAATATGACACAACATGACTACACGACACACAGAGAAAACAAGAATACCAATACTAGTGTGAACCCCATGTTTACACTGGCAATGGACAGTAAATTTAATTTTTGTTGGTGGAATATATCCATAATCTCTATAGGTTGAATATTTTTGTATCTCCAAGTGCTATTAGATCATTTGACTACTTTAAAAAGAAAATACAAAATTACTAAATCTTAGATTTTCAGATACCTCCAAATGAAACATTTTGTTTCCACAAACATCAGTCTAGTGACTACTCCTAATAACCTCACAGTATATAAGTGTATATGTTTGCAGAAACCATCTAAAGGGCTCACTTCTACTCTGTATAATCTTTTATTGATCAAACAGAACCCATTGCCCTTGTTGTATGTGCACCATTGGGAAAGAAATTTGGGCTACACTTTGCCCCTGATTCATCAATAAAATTCGCGCTCGCTAGAAGCGCGAAAGTACGCGCGGCCATCGATCGCGGATTACCGCGGTCCGGACTCAAATGTGCGCGTACACTCGCCTCACTGCCAGCCGGATTCCCGCCAGTAAAAAGCTGTTGGATAAGCGCGGCTCCGTGCGCGAGCTTTTTCAGTTGCTGAATAGCGCGACCGCGTACGATTCCGGATCGCTAATACGAATGCGCGAGCGATAATCCGATTCTGCTTGATGAATCAGGGGCATTGGATCAAGATGATTAGTTACAAATCAGTGGCTCATTGTAGTGTAAATGCGTCAGCCAATTTTAATTTTTTAATTCGCTGCCACACCGTGTGCTAAAAATATCTCCTCACCTCCCGGGCAGTTCTTTTAGTGGCTGTTCCACAAATGGAACCCTTATACATATATGGTGGGAATTCCCCAAGATTAGGAGATACTGGGTAGGGGTATACAAACTGGCATATACAGTGCTTGGATGGTCATTCCCCCAAAAAATCTCTGAGGCACTACTCAACTTACGATCAACTAAATGTACTTCCTAAACAACCTGAACAATCCACATATCTTTTCACAGCTGCCAAAATGGTGCTTGTGAAATTCTGGTGATCAGCAACCTTCACAATCCTTTGTAATGAAATACTATGAGCTGTATGGTTTGACACCATGTCCAGGTTTGACCAGGTCCCCATGAGTAGAATATCATTTTCTGACTTCTTTTGATCGCACAGTGTTGACTTTTTAATGAACCATTTTAACATGGTTTTCTTCCACTCACAGTGTATATATAGACCATGAAATTGTCTCTTTTTCCTGTTACTTTCTGTACTCAGTGTCCCTTGGTTCTTTTTTGTGTATTTCTTTTCTTCTCTTATCTAGTAACAGGAGTAAGTTGCATTAAATGCTTATTGACTATATGGTCTCTGCAAGGAGAGCATGCTGGTCCCCATAAAATGCATTTCCTGCAGAAATAAGATATGCAGCCGTTGTTTCCAAAGATTCTGAAATACCAGGGATTACTTAAATTTAGAGTTTGGGCCTCAAACATTCCACAAGACTAAGTGGAATGAAAGTTAAAATAATAAAATAAATGGGAAAATATAGGAGGAAGCAGAGAACTCCATGTAGCCAAGCTGGTCCATGTACAGCTCCCACAGCCAACACTAATAAGAAAAACAAAATAGGTGCAAAAACAAATCCCCAATTACCCAACTAACCTAGTAACAGAAACATCTATGACACTTTGCCTAACAAACATCTCTGCAACGAAAAAAACCTTAAAAAACAATTAAAGCAGCATTATACTTCAAAACTAACAGAAAATGGTGGCTTTTTAATAACAAACTCATTTAGGAGCAGGTGAATATCTCAACAGTCTGTTCAGCAGTAAAAAAGTAACAGACTCAGATATATACAACAGTTTACATACATATACAATTCTTTAACAATCCCAAGTTGATAAGAATACAGCCCAATAATGTCTTATGGAGGTAGAATCAGCAGCTGCTCTGTGAAAAAAAGTTCCTAGGTCACAAAAGGTTATACGGAGAGGGAGACATTAAAGGATAATAAGCAGTACAGTATCCGATAGAGGCAAACCAATGTTCAGAACAAAAAGAATAGTAGTTCCTTATTGCAGATTATCCAGTTACTTGGAGGCATCTGTGTGTCAAAAAACTTAGTACCCTCCTGGCTTTGTACCCGTACCTTGCAAGGATACAGGGAATTCTACTCAATGTCATTGACCCAAAGTCACGTTCTAATTGCCATGCATTATTTCAATTATTTCTGCAACAAGCTTAACTGTGCATTGCAAGCATGTTGGAGAGGCTTGGAGAAGCCCAAATATGGATCCAAACGTATGCACTAGTAAATGGAATCTCAATATAACACACACTTATTTCCCACGGTGGCTCAGAGGTTACCACTCAGGCATTTGCAGCTCTAGGTCCCAGGTTTAAATCTCAGCCAGGACACTCTCTGCAAGGAGTTCCTCCCCTGGTTGCGTGGGTTTCCTCTTGGCACTCTGGTTTCCTTCCACATTCCAAAAACATGCAGTTAGGTTAATTGGCTTCCCCCCAAATTGACCTTAAACCACGTTAATGACATATGACTATGGTAAAAACATTAGATTTTGAGTCCCTTTTAGGTAGTTAGATGACTATGGACTTTGTGAAGCGCTGCATAATGTCTGCCCCATGTATATTACTGAATAATAATAATATTAAATAATATCTAAGAATATTGTTATAAGCAGAAAAATACAATATTAAGTGTAAAAGTGTACCCAACATAATGATATCACTGTTGTCAATTTCCAATGTTTGTCCTAAAAACATTATAGTAAATATATATATATATATATATAAAGCAGTAAACATTATTGATTTCACATACCAGAGTTACAATGTCAGATAAGTTTGAAATGGTTCTGGTGTACGAATGCAGCACCAGAAAATAGTAAAGTTGTCAGTGTGAGATTTCCAGATTCCAGGCTGGATAAGAAATAAAATAAGGAGGTAGAAAACAAACATTGGGCTCCTGCCAAAACACACTGAAAAGCTAGAATTTAATGACTGCCTGTAAGTATGGCTTTCTTAGAGTGCTATGACAAAGGACTGATTGCTGCCACGGATTCTATTGTACCGCTTTGCTTCAGACTCCTCATGTCACGCAATTTCCCTATTGTGAGCAAATTATACAAATAATAGGATAATAGTGGGCAGTGTTAATACGGGACGCACAAAGACGGCAATCTGTGGCATTAAAAGTAGATTTTAATTGGTGTCTAATTGGATGTGGCAGAATTGAAAAGAACTGCTATACTAAAATATAGTACAGTATTAGTAGTAGCTGAATATATGGCACATTGTTTGACGCACTATGGTGTGTTTTCACATGTGTGGTAATGTTCTGTATCTAACACGTCGATGTGTGTTGCTCTTCGCCATATATTTTGAATTCTCTGCAAACACAGCACAAATCATATTTTAATGCACATGGGCTATTTATTTTAATGCTGTGCTCCACACCACAAATATGGTTCACATTTGTGTATCACAGAGCAAGGAAAAGCATGTGCATTGGGGTACCAATCAATAAACTGTCATTATATGCAGAATGGCAACAAAAAATAGTGCTGCAACTAATTCCACTTATCTTTGCACATTAACAAAAAGCATTAATGTGAATAGGCCTGGGAAAGTAGTGCAGCCAGTGAAAGGCAACAGTACTCACCAGACACCAGTACCCCAATCTAAGGCCACACTTTCACCTATAGCAAGCCCCCACTCAGCCTCAGGAGACTGGTTGCGTTTCCCAGCACATGGTTGCCCCCCAGGACACAGTGGGCAAGGGATGGTGTCTGGGGAAGGGCTGGCAAACCAGGAGCCCACATATAAAGCAATACCAAGATTCCAACAGGGACAAATCTGGAATACAGAGCAAGAGGTCCTACACACATCATCCGTCTACCAGACAAGGTACACAAAGGCAGGACACAAGCAGAGTCGGGGTCACAGCAAATAGGTCGGTCCAGGAATCATAAACTCTCAGGGTGAGAAACAGGCACGGTCAGCAACAGTAAACCAGCCAAATAACACATTACCAGCATGTTATCCCCGCTTTATGCTATGACAGGCACTGGTGACTGGGAGCAGAGCTGCTATAAAGTCCCAGCAGCCAATGGAAGCGCAGGGTAGATACAGAAACTAATCTGGCGCACAGCACAGAATCGCCGGACAGATAAGCATCTCCTAACAGCTAGTAGCTCCATAGAATATTTATCAGCAGACATACCTACAGGAGATCAAAATTGTTTTCATTCTTTGTTAACATGAAAAGAATAAATGCCTATGTGTCGATTATACTTTATGAATGAAATCTGTTTGTTAGACTGGAACAAAATGAATTCTGATTGGTTGAAATGGGTTATTACATTTAGTTCTTTAAATGCATTTAAAAAAAGGCTATAAAGTTTGTATCCAACCAAAACCTCTTTATGTATTTATATTTAAATATATCTAGGACTCCATGACAATGGTTTTACCAGAATATACTGGAGAGGGAAACAGATTAAGATACTGTCAAAGAAGTACTGCGATCTCTGAGAGATAAAAACCCTGTAAATAGAAATGCTAATAATTAAAATGCTAATTTTAATTCTTAGGAACTAACTCTATCCTAGCCTCCAATCAGGAGTCATCTTGAATTAGTATAACTTCAGTAAAACAATTTCAAACAGAATGCTGTTTGGAATTTACTGAATTCCAGCTAAAATAATTTGCTTCTTCAGTCCTTTGGAGATCACTCTGACTACTTGCCATGACAATTGTCACTAGAAAAAATGGTGAGAGACTGCCGAGGTTACCATTAGGTAGTCAAGTACCTTGGCAATAAGCATGTGCAGAATTAAGGAACAGGCTAGGGCTGCCAACATTGCTGGACTTCCTGTACACTGAAGTACTTAACGCAACCTAATGCATAAACTCTGCAAAACTGAATGGAGAAATCAGGTAGCTTTCATATATATGCTGAACCTAGCCAGTAAATTTGGTTGAAGACTCCAAGCCCAGAAGAACACAGAGGGAATATGACAGCAGCAGAGGTGGAGTGATGAGAAACATTGCAGCTGTCTCAGTGCTTTGCAAATTTAAACATTATTGAAAAATCCTAGAAGGGTGAACATATAGGTAAAAAATGGCCAATTGGTGAAAAATGTAAAAATATTTATGAATATGAATTTTAATTATATATTTGAGAATCAATTTGTATGTTATTGTATTCATGTAAACAAACAAAACGCATACACAGAGTACCAGTAAGTGTAGCATTAGTAGAAGTCAGATAAGGGTTTCACAAATATTGATGTGGTTGTCAACTTGTAAAAGTGTGAAGCCACGCTCTACTGTGCACTCAGCTACTACTGCTATCATAAACTGACAAACTTGTAGTTCCAGTCATCCTCCGGTGTGCTTTTAGACAAGGTCCCAGATGCCTTGCTGAGTACCACATTGGAGTTCCCATGAGGGACAGCCAAGGCCTAATACACACAAGCAGATCAACTGCCAATTTTGCACTTGATTGACTGATAATCACTCATTCAGAAGTTCCAAAACAGAACACACATATGTACAATTCTCTGGCCTCATAATAGTGGGGTGAGGGGAACCACAGCACAGATGAGCCCTTCTGATCAGATTTGCTCAATTGTTAGAACACATGACACAATGGGCCTAATTTTTAATAAAGCTCTCCAGGACTGGAGAAGATAGACATAGGTGAACCTAGGTTATCCAGTGACTAAAAAGTCACTACAAATGTAGTCAGTCCTTCCAAATCTAACAATCACACCCATCACAGGATCTTACCATTAATGTAATTTTTTCTTGCAAGATGTCATTGCAGGGTCAGCGCTTCACAATTAGCAGTATCATTGGCAGCTTGCCATGTAAAATCTTACTCTTGGCTGGTATGCTGCCCATCGGGACTGCCAATGCCTATGTCTGACCTGTGAGAGACATAGTAGAACTTGTTGTCCATAGGATAGTCTTGACACCATGGTTGCCAACTTCTTCACTCACAGCTTTAGGAAATCTCAGAATGTTGGTCAACATTTCATACCTAATGACAACCTATATATAATAACAAAACTATTTGAATTTATTCAAATGAACACATTTGAAAACAGCTCTTTAACATATAAATCTATAATTCCCTAGAAAGACTATGCATTGCCTTAAAAACAAATACCTTGGGTAAATGAGAGGTGGTTTGAGCTAGAACTAGAACTAGAACTAGATATAACTGAACTAGATATAAACTTTTCCATATATTCCTGTATTACACGTACACTTTCTTATTAATTTAATTTTTAAAAAACAGGGATAATTGCAGAATTGTGTTAGTAAATCACTTTCACAGCAGAAAGTGATTAGGGTTTACAAATTCTTCTTCATAAGTCCTGGTGTTTTTTTAAAGTGGTATAAATTCAAACCAAACAAATCTAGCATCAGTACTACAGTACTACTTCTAATCTTCTAAGTGTGTTGTAAAAGGCTTCATTAGGGTTGTATATCATAAGCATACATAAATATGTGATATAGGAAACAGGTGTAAACCTTTTACAAAGCAAAAACAATTAAAGCATCCTCATTATTTTTAATATAATAATGAGCCATCTCATTCATAGAAAAATAGCCCTGCCCTTCACAAGGAAACACAAGGAAACACAACTATTTAACCGTAAGTAAGAAATATAACACTGGGGAACAATTTTAAACAAATTTTTTGTTGACTTCAATTTTTAAGCTTATTTACACTAAAATAGGTATGCTGATTCTGAAAGTGCAGTTAGTTTTCATCTATCATGTCAGGTTTTTTCTCTACTGCTTATATTAATGCGATTACCGTAGCGTGGTTTTGTATAGGCTATTCATTTACACGCAAGACAGTTGGCCTGATTTATTAAAGCTCCCCAAGGCTGGGGAGGATACAATTTCATCAGTGAACCTGGGTGATCCAGCAAACTCAAAATGGGTTTCTTAAAAGTCAGTTGTTATTGGTTAGCAAATGTTTGCAATCCTGAACCAGATCCATCCCAGGTTTGCTGGATCACCCAGCTTCACTAATGAAAGTGTATCTTCTCCAGCCTTGAAGAGCTTTAATAAATTAGGCTCAGTGTGGTCAGAGATTGTGCGCTGCTCTACGTAGTGAATAGGCAAAATTTAGTTTTCTACTTACACACTTATTTCCTTTCTTTCAGATCATGTCTGGCTCTGCTGTTTCTTGTTGTAAGTGCCTAAACAACCCGGATTCATTTTGTTATATCTGTGGCAGTTTTACCACTACCATTGTACCATACCATTGAAGAGCAAGCCTATTTGGCATATTTCAAAGTTAAACTTGGTGATCAAGATAAGTCTTTGGTCCCTCGTAAGGTGTGCTAACAGTGTGTCGACGGTTTACAGATGTGGACAAAGGGAACATGTGATAAGATGCCATTTGGTACACCTATGGTTTGGTGAGAGCCAGGAGATCATTTCAGTAACTCTTACTTTTATATACTGAAAACTTCAGGATATTATAAAGAAAAATACATTTAACATAGAGTATCCTAGTCTACCATTGGCTATACGTCCAGTGGCTCTTTCAGATGAAATCCCAGTGCCAGTTTTCAATACACTACCCTCTTTTGAAGAACATGATTATGATAATAAACTAGGTAACAACAATGATGAAGAGTTTGAAATTGAAGAGGACTCTGTTCGTAAAGGATTTGATCTGCATGAGTTGAGTAATTTGGCGCGTGATTTGGGACTATCAAAGAAGGCTTCAGAACTCCTAGCATCAAGACTGCGCAATAAAAACTTACTTGAAAAAGCAACAAAGGTTTCATACTTTTGAACCAGAGAAATTGCATTTCTGCAGTACTGTAGAACTGACAGAGGCTTTGTGCATTGCCATAACATACCTGGTTTAATCGAGGAATTGAGAATTCCAATCTAAAACTCAACTGAATGGCAACTATTCATCGATAGCTTAAAGCGGAGCTTAAAGTGTGTCCTCCTTCACAATTGCAATATGTTTGGGTCAGTCCCAATTGGCCATGCAGTTTCTCTTTGTGAAGAATATGAAGACATAAAGAGGTGTCATTGAGTTGTTGCAATATCATCAACACCATTGGGTCATCTGTGTTGACTTTAAAATGGTATGCTTCCTTCTTGGTCAGCAACATGGATACACCAAGTATCCCTGTTATCTGTGCACGTGGGACAGCTGTACTTGTGGAAGGTATTGAGTGGAAAGGAATTGGCCTCCAAGATCTGCCCTAAAACCAGGTGATCCAAACATTCTTCATGAGCCACTTGTTGATAGAAAGAATTCCTGCCTCTGCACATGAAGCTGGGTCTGATGAAGCAGTTCATTAAAGCTTTGCCAACGGGGGGAGACTGTTTCAAGTACCTCATTTCGGCATTTTCTAGCCTGTCATTTGAAAAAATAAAGGCCGGTGTGTTTGATGGTCCACGGCAGCTCATCAAAGATGAACATTTCATCAGGACAATGTCAGAAGTCGAAAAGAATGCTTGGTTATCATTCAAAGCCATTGTCGAGGACTTGCTTGGAAACACTCGAGCAAATAATTACACAGAAATTTTCCAGAAACTCTTGGAAAGCTACAAAATGCTTGGTTGCAATATGAGCATTGAGGCACATTTTCTGCATAGCCATCTTTCTAACTTCCCAGAAAACCTTGTTGCAGTCAGTGATGAGCAAGGTGAACGATTCCACCAAGATCTGAAGGTCATGGAAGGACGGTTTCAGTGTAGATGGGATGTACATATGATGGCTGACTATTGTTGGAGTATCTGGCAGGAATGTCCTAACACTGAACACTCCAGGAAAAGCTAAAAGGGTAAACTTTTAACTTAACCGCTTACCCGAATTATTTTCAAATGTTTTACTGTGAAAAAAAATGTCATAGAGAACAATAATTCCTTTGTATGAACAATAGAAATTTAAATAAACAGTACATTCAAGTTATTATTACATTAATTTTTCATTGTATGTAAAATTTGTATGTTTTTTGACAAAAATGGAGGGTACCCTGTATCGTAAAAACTGCATGTGATAGCAAAAAACTGGGTTCTTGATTCACCACCCAAAAATTAGTAAAAAACAAGTGTAAGATCTAACTCAACAAAATATGCATTCCCCAATGTATTATATATAGTAAAATTAAAAAAAGCTGCAGACCCTGTAGACCCTGTATACAGTTACGGTATATCTGCACTAGACTTCTTTTATGTTCTCTTACCCACTAGTTACATTGTTGGTAATTTTTGAAAACCATATTTACTTGATATGCTTGTAATTCCTTCTTTTATAAAACCAATAAAAATGTTTAAAACAAAAGTAGCAGGTGGACATTAGGAAGCAAATGTATTCAGGAAAAACTGGGCTGTCAAATGCTAACACAAGATGAAAGGAGCCATTTTTAGCAAACATTTCTTCATACCCTTTTTTATGAAAAATGCTTCAAAACATTTTTTTTCAATTATCTGTAAAAAATGGTGTGAGGTTCTTCTCTAATATTAAAATCAGACTGTTTTCTGGGCATGGAACAGAGAAAGGACAGCAAACATGTAACCTTCTCATTTACCTGGCCATTAAAGGCCCCATGGAACCTTGCCGGCAAGAAAAGCAGGGGACAGACATGCCAGATACCTGTCTTTCCCCAACTATGGGCCCTCCACTGTTAGGGGAAGAACCTGATCCCCAAAACTTCGTACCTCACTAAGTTGTAGGGTTCTTTATTGGGGGTTCTTAAGCTATGCTGAAAGTAACCACATCACTGGGGTCAAACCTTGCAGGTTTATTTTCAGGCAAAAGGTTACATTTGTACCCTTCAGATTGCAGAACGCTACATTCTGCCAATGGGTACGGCACTCCCTCTGTTACTTCTCCAGTAATTTAAAAAAATTTCATTGAAAAACATATATTTCCTATTTTTATTACAAAGAGGAAGATGACACCATGCCAAACTATTACATAGTGAAGCAATAAAATATAATTGCTTCTTTTCTTTTCACAAAGATATTTCTACATGTATTAATGGTAGATAATTTACATGTCAGTTTCTACATTGGTTTTATTATAAATGCATCAATTAAAAGATGACTATGAATTTGGATTCTGCTAAGTGTTGCAGAACACGTCAGCACTATATAAATTTAGACTGAAAAAATGTTTAAAAGAAATGTTATGGGAGAATCATGCTCCTGAGCTGTACTTACGAAAATGCTGACAGTCAACACTAACAGCTGGGCTTCCAGCATTTGACTTCATATCAGCCTCTTGCAGTCCTTATACAGCAGAGTTTAGATGGAGAGGGGAAGAAACAACGCAAGGACCAGCACATAGTTAATAAGAAAAGAGCTTTTCCCCTAGGTCTTCTGCCCTGCTAGAGTCTGGCAGAGCTTTGTATATATACATATATACACAGTGGCGCTTGAAAGTTTGTGAACCCGTAAAAACTTTCTATACTTTTATATAAGTGTGACCCTTAAACATGATCTGATTTTCAAACAAGTATTCAAAGTAGATAAAGAAAACCTAGCAATGAATTGTGCTCTCAGTATTTCGTTTGCTCCCCATATCCAATAATAACTGCAACTAAACTTTTGCAGTAACTGTTGATTAGTCGTGTTCCTCTATACACAACAGCTTCAGATTTTGGATGTTGGTGGGTTTCTTCACATGAACTGCTTGCTTTAGGTCTTTCCACAACATTTCAATTGGATTAGGTTCAGGACTTTGACTTGGCTGTTCCATTTAGGGTCGTTGTTTTGCAGCATGACACACTAGCCCTGATTTATTAAAGTTCTTCAAAGCTGGTGAGAACTTTCATCAGTGAACCTCGGTAAACCACAAACCTGGATTGGATTTCTTCTGGACTAGATTTATTCCAGGTTTGCTGGATTCTCCCGCTTCACTGATGAAAGTGTATCTTCTCCAGCCTTGGAGAGCTTTAATAAATCAGGCTGTCTCTTGAGATTCAAGTCAAAGACAGATGTCCTGAAATTTCTTTTAGAATTCTCTGAAATAGTTTAGAATTCATTGTTCCATCAATGATGGCAACTATGCAGGACCAGATGCAGCAAAGCAGACCCAAACTAGAACACTCCCACCACCATGTTTCAAAGATGTGATGAGGATGTTGTGCTGGAATCTAGTGTTTTTCTTTCTCCAAATGTAATTCTCCTTCTTGGGTTTATATATACACTTTAGACCAGTGGCCGCCAACCTTTTTGGACCAGCGGACCACTAAATTTACTGGCTCCGGACTGTGCATGCACGGGAATCTGGATGTCACTCAAAGGCGAAGAAACTTCCCCTTTAGTGATGTCATGATACCAGAACCCACCCACTCTCCTATCGCAGGTTTGAGTCTGTGATGGTAGAGTGGACGTGCTGTGTCCAGAGACAACCTGTCCACTTCCCTGAGCCTGGGACCTGTACGGGGGACATGGTCCTTCTCCTGACCCTGCTCGGGGGCGCAGCCGCCAGAACCAGGGGCCACCAAAATTTTATTGCGGACCACCTGTTGCCAACCACTGCTTTAGACTTTAGTTATTATTTCTTGACCTTTTTTGCCATGCAGGAACCCTTTGAAATAACTTTCAGGTCTTAAGTGAACCCTTCCTATAAGTACTATATCCGCAATTCACAGTATAATATTATGGTGGTCTAGAGGGAGAATGCCTCTTACATTGCTGGCCAGTGGGAAGAATTCTACCCTTAGAGATAACCTAATAAATCATTGGTGGCCATTAAACTGACATTAGAGTCAAAACTTGCTGATTGGCCAAGGAACCCCTAGCGACATCTGGAGGAACACTAGGTTTCCACACAACCCTGTTTGAGAAACGTTGCTCTATGTGGTCTATTTATGAAACAGTGAACCTGAAATTCACCAAACAATCTCTAAAGTATCAAACACTGCCATTGCAAAACATGAAGCTGGAATATTCTCCACCAGGGAATGCTTCAGTCATTGTCAGATTCACTGCTTTATAAACAGATACCTAAGATATAAAAAAACACAACCAGGAATTACAATGGGGACTACACAGGAAAAAAAAGAATCCGGTACGTGGTTCAGCACAAATAATGGAAATATTTGTTTTGGATAGACTCATGTTTTACTTTATATGGCAATAATTGTAATAATAGTGAAAATCTTTTGTTTTATTTTATTACACAGCAGATACATTTCATCTTCAATTCCGTTTTAGGAATCCGTCAATTGCAGTGTGAAGATGAGGTCAGTTTAATGTTTGGCTGCAGGGCTTCTGATTCATTTCATGTTGCGTGAGTGTATTAAACTGTTTATATCTTTGTATAAAATGTATAGCAGTGAACCATTGTAACCTGTCACTTTCTAACACTTTGTACCATCAACATCCCAAACTACTTGGTATAATTTGTAGGTCAGCAATCTATCTGTAAATAGTAGTGTTACACATCTATGGTGAGGCTTATAATTGTTATTAGATATACCTTGTAGCCTTGTAGTATGCAGAGCCATGCAACAAAACCAGAAACCTATATGAACCAGAGTCAGAAGAAAGAGCATTACGAGATGGATTATGTTTGCTTTGAACAATGTAGTTTGCTATGAATCTATACTAAATACTTTGCTTCCTGTATATTGATGATTGATCCTATATATGATTGTGCCCTGTAGTATCCATACACATGTTGTAATTTTGGAACTAGTGGAACTAAATGTGAAAAATAGAACATTTCGACCAGACAGGTCCTTTCTTGCATGAGACAGGCAATGTCTTTTTTATACAATAAAATAAACATACCTGTCTGATTGTAATATTCAATCACCAGTCCTTGCCACGGGGCTGCCATCTTCCTCCACTGTTTTTAGGTGTCAGATCCTTGGCCACTATAATTGGCCGATCTGGGATGATGTAATTCCCATGTATGTGTACAGAAGTATTCAATTATGCTGAGATAGCTGGCATACTGCACTGAGCTGTACATACAGTATGTAAACTTTAGTTCTCCTTTAAAGGTAAACCCCAATTAAAAATGAAATGTATACTTTTAGATGCAGAGGTAGCAAAGATGACCTATTCAGTATAAAAGTATTTCTTTCTGGCATTCCTGAGCTGTATTAGTCTATCCCACCAACTTTTGACACCGATCCAGTGATCAAGCTTGTGTTGTACAATTATTTCCTCTTGTTGCAAGTCCTTTATTACCTAGTTGGCTAGACCTCTATCTACATCCAGCAACCTGTTATGTTTGTGTCCCAAATCTCCAGTATTACAAATGAAATATCAATATGTAATATTTAATTTACTTGGCAACTTAGATCTTGTACTCCATTTTGCATTGCTTTGGATGCAGCATGATTTATCGGGATGCATTTGGATTGTGCAGCGAGGTTACTGAGAAGTTAGCACTCTGGCCTTTACAGCACTAGGTCACAAGTTTGAGTTCCGGCCAAGACACTATCTGCAAGGAGTTCTCCCCCTGTTTGCGTGGGTTTTCTCCAGGTACTCTGGTTTCCTCCCACATTCTAAAACATGCAGTTAGGTCAATTTTCATTCCCTCAAAAATTGTCCTTAGACTGTAATAAAGACATATGACTATGGTAGGGACATTAGATTGTGAGCACCTTTGAGGCATAGCTAGTGATGTGACTATAGACTTTATAAAACACTGCGTAATATGTTATATAAATACTAGCTAATAATAATTGCGATTAAAGCACAGTTTTTTGTATAGTGCTGTATTCCACAGTCAAATGCTTGTACTTGAGCAGATTTATGTTAGAAAGGAAAACTTGTAAACCACTGTTTATATGAACAATAAACTGTCTTTGCCAGTATCAGACTTTTAATCCAGTGTATTCTTCTTTATTGAATTAGTGCTGTAGGATGAATTGATCTTTGTGGAGACATCTGACTGTTTAAAAACCATTTCGGAACAGCAGCGTTCGGCTGTAGGGTCAACCGCAGCCCCAACCTCTCCCATTCAAATGATTGGGAGGCGTTGGAAACCATTTTGTGCATGTGACAAGTCACTTTTGGCTGCAACATTGCTTCCTTCCGGGACGAAGAACTTCACCGCAGCCGCAACTGCAGCAATTTACCCATAGTGCAGTTTACCAATACGCCATGCTATGTGTTTGGGAGCGGTTTGCTAACAGCCAAAGAGCAGCCAATTGCACATTTTTTTCCCTTCGAGTATGAAAGTGGCTGTACTGCTGCAGTTTTGTACCTCTTCTGGAATTTGGATTTGGAGACACAGTTTTTGCATTAGATTTTGCTCTGCTCTGTCAACTATTCATGCAAGTAAAATCTTACTCGTCTGATGTTTATGAAGACATTCAGAACACAATACAAACTATTTTAGCAATGCCAACAAACAAGACAATAAACACCAGAAAGCCAATCTATAAACTGGCCTACAAACAATAGGCAGGCTTTAATTCAAGCTTTGATGTTTTTCATAATGTTTTAAAGGAAATGGAACAAGCATCAAAACATATGTTACTATTGTATCTATGTAACTGTATTATCTCGCATTGACTCAATGCAAAATATCACTTTATGGAACTGTAAAACTACCAGCAAGCTGACCATCGTAAGACAAAGATAACATCACACACGCTCTGTATTACATTACTGCAAGGAACTTGTCAGTGTGACATGTAGCATGTAAAACCTGGTAACTGGAATGGTTTTCATTTACCTTTGCTTGAGATTTAATTTGGAAATCTGTTCTGTTTTTAATGAGATCACAGCAATATAAAGCAGCCAGAGAGGGTTCACCCTGCAATTAGCAAACACAAAGGAAATGCTTTTCCATACACTAAGATTATACCATAAACAGTGGAAACGGGTTGCTTGCAGTTTATGAAATAAATATTTTGCATTTAATGTACTTGTGATCTCATATACTGATGGAAAACTTCCAGGAAATCTCTCCTGAGAGAAATCTTGGGGTTTCTGCTGTTAGACGGTGTCTGTAAAAGATAGATACAATATTTATTTGCCTTATTGATTTTTACTTTTTACCTTTTTTTTTTTACCAAGAAAATACAAAACATTTTGGTCCTTCTCTGCAATGCCAGGCCAAAGGGCCAGAAAGGGTGCATGACCTTGCTAATGCCTGTACCACTTCATATGGCAGAATTATGGGCGATGGGGAAAAATAATGCCCAAAGTACCAGCACCAAATACCAATAGGAGGTGTTCGGGAGTAGGTCAGGATCAGGGTGGGGTATATGTATCTCCACACCCGTAAACCACTAAAACGCATTTCATAGTCCACTTAATAATACATTTGCTTAAGGGTGTTGATTGTATTTATTTTGTAGTTTAGTATAAAATATTATTTGTAAAAATAAACCTTTAATACAGCATACACCCACAGTATGTATTTTTTTTAAAGAATTTTTTTACAGTATTTTTTTTAAAGAACACAGCAGTTGATGCATGCCTTCATACTTCAAAAGGGCATTTCTATGAATGTGGCATGGTAGCTCAGAGGATAGCACTCTGCAGCGCTGGGTCCCAGGTTCAAATCTCAACCATCGCAACTATCTGCATTGACTTTGCAGGTTCTCCTCATGTTTGCATGGGGGTTCTCAAGTTCCCTTCACATTCCAAAAACGTGCAGGTAAGTTAATTGGTTTCCCCCCACAAACTGACCTTAGTCTGTATTAAAGACATATGACTATGGCAGGGACATTAGATTGTGAGCCCCTTTGAGGGACAGTAAGTGACATGACAATGGTCTTTGTACAGTGCTGTGTAATATGTTGGTGCTATATAAATACTGTATATGAATAGGCAAAGAATGAAAAAAAGGGAGGGAAGGCAGTCACTCCTTTTGATCATTTAGTAGTTTGGGTAAATTTGAGTTGTATAAACAATAGGTTTTAGAGACTGATAAACCTTACATAAAAAGATCCACTGGTGAATATTACAATACAAAATATTTCTAACCAACTTAACTACACTATATATTTTCTATAAGATTGTTTCTGTCACCTTATTGCAGTTAACCATTGCAACATCCTTTTAAGTAAATAACACCCTTTAAAAAAAATTAGGAGAAGATAGGCTATGATTGGATAACATGGGTAGTCGAACAAACTTGTATTGGAATGCATTGAAAACATTTGCCAATTAAAATCATAAAATATTTTAGAAATCTATTCCAGGTTAGTTGGATCATCCAGAATCTCCTATAATAGTCTGTTTTCATCATGCCTGATTTATTAATTTGTGTAATGGGCTTGTGAGGGTTACAGAAGCTTATTTTACCTATCTTAAACCTGTTTCTGTCCAAAAAATGCCCTAGATTACCCCAGATACAGAATACTAAGGGATCAATTTATAAACCAAGGACTCTGACATTCCCTCAAACATTTAATGGTGGAGAATCAATTATTGACATTGAAACACATGGACCTGGAATATTCTCCACCAGGGAATTTGGAGAGAATGTTTGATTCCCTGCTTTATAAATGGAGCCCTATTAAGAATAAGAAATATTCTTACCTTACACCCAACAAAAACTCTCTATAGTATAAAAAAGATTTTTTTAAGTGTCCTTCACTGACCAGCCAGCTAATTGCATTTTAACAGCCCCTAAAAGTTTTCCATTGGAAATAACTTGAAAATTAATTGTTTGTTCGTCTGTTTTGTTTCAGGCTTTGGCTTGCAGTAGCATTGCAGTACACTTTTTGAGATGCAACAATAAGCATCCAGGAGCTGGTAAATGCTCCAACAGCATAAATGAATTATATCATCCCATATCGAAGAAAACCTCTTTACCACTTTCAGGTGCCTACAGACAACCACGTGCCTCCCAGGATTGGTAAATATTGCCATTTTTAAAGACTAGATTGCACATAATAATATATATACTATAATGGAAGAGGCAATTGGGCTCCTTGTATATTCTGGTTGCCATAAGCACCACAAGAATTTGATACTTTTGTGTTTATAGCTATAACAAACTCTTGCAAAAGCCTGGTGGTTTGAGTATCCACCTATTTCAGAAGCAAAAGGTCTATTGGTACTTTACTAATGATCTTATTATGGTGGCCATACTACAAGATTCTTTAGTGGCTTCATGACGCTTACTCTATGGATACTGGTAGTCCCCGAGTTAAGGACATCTGACATACAGACAACTCCTAGATATGAACGGGGCTTCCCATCTCCCTTGTGTGCAGGGTGAAGGCTTGATGGGGGGAAGAGAGGTTTGCATGACTTGCAGAACAATTCTTTTGGTTGTAACTCTTTAATGACCAAGACCGTTGTTTCTTTTTGCATAGCACAGCTTTCTACAGAAGTTAGTGAATGTCTTCATAAAGTTTTTTTTTGCATTATTTGTTATTAATTCAAAGTGAGAATTTTATACAGTAACTGACATCATGCTGAATATTAATATGTGGAAAAAAACATCTGTCCTAATTGTATTTATTAAAATAATGTACCTGTTCCGACTGACATACAACTTCAACTTAAAAACAAACCTACAGTCCCTATCTTGTATGTAACCTGGGGAATACCTGTACATCATTACTTACCAGGTGACTTTAATATTGAATTGTTATCAATGTGATGCCTATTCCCAGTCCCCTGTAATGGGGAAGGGGGGGGGGGGTTATTAACTTGCCTAAACCTCCTCTCTCTTTCCCTTCCTTCTCCTTTTCATCTTTTTTTCTCTGTTTATTTCTAGTTTGGGTTTTGCATACCTAATCCTGACATTATTTAATGCTATTGTTTGTTGTTAGTGATGTGGTTTGTGACCCTGGGTATATTCGGTGTCAATTTCAAGCCTACAAAGTTTGCATAAGAGGGCTTACCGGTGGACTTTATAATCTGTTTATACATGTTTTTCACTCTGTGTAACTGTGTGTAGCCCTTGAATTAACCTGGGGGTATAGATATTCTCCATGCTTTGTAATATTTTGCCCTACAAGTACTGTTTTATCTAGAACTCTTTTGTTTTGCAATCTCAAAATTTTACGCAAAATTCCAATTGCAATCTTAAAATATTTTCCACAAGGGAGATTTGTTTTTTCTTATTTTACTACATACAGGCTTCTTTTTATTATAATATGCTATCTACTTAAATCCTTTTGAATGTTTTTCTTACTTCATGCACTTGTAAAGCAGTGTAAATATAATAAGTACAAGTGTAATACAGTTTTGTATTTAAGGTTTATAATCTCTTTTATATTCACGTTGAAATACCATGTAAGAAAATTGAATTCCCATGCATTTTAATCACTCCAGCAATGTGCCGGGATTGATTCTATTTCCCACAGTGTCCACTGAGATGAGATGTGACAGGAAAAATACCCAAGAACCTTGTGTAATGTATACATGTAGAGGGTTCTATTACATGCTTCACTGCAAAACAAGCCAAACCGAATAAAAACAGGTCTGGGTGATGGGGTGTTCATGTGTACATCGGGCAAGAATGTGTATTTGGACAAAAGTTCAGAAGAGAAGCACTTCTCACCAGTGCCAAGTGAGAGGAGCTGGCTTCTTGGAGTAACCCAAGACCGCACTGAGATGGGGCTTTTTTTTAGTAAGACTTGCTCTCTGTGGGATTATGGGATTTCATCATGCTGTCAACATGCTATTTCCATTATCCATATCTAACATCTGCAAGCAGTAAACATTTTATTCAATTTCATGGCAGCATATGGTAAAAATCATTTGCAATGTAAGTAACACCTAATGTGATAATGAGATATGCAAGCGATAACATATTGTATAAGCAGTCTCTTGTTTACGAAGGCTAGAGGTGTTGCTAAGAAAAGTATAGAGTCTTTTTTTTTACCACATCCACCATTTACCACATTCACCAAGACAAAATCAAAGCTGTAGCCATGGCATGTAATGGAGAATGTTGGCGCTGGTTTACTTTTGCTTCAGATTGCCACTTCAGAAAGTAGTAGAAAGAATACCATCCCCACAGTGAAGCATGGTGGTGGCAGTATCATACTTTCATGGTTGCTTTTTTCAGCTGGAATTGGGGCTTTATTAAAGGTGGAGGGAATTATGAGAGGTTCAACATACCAATCACTTTTGGCCTGCAACCTTTAGCTAGAAAACTGAAGATAAATTTCACCTTTCAACACAACAATAACCCCAAGCACACATCCAAATCAACAAAAGAATGGCTTCACCGGAAGAAAATTAAAGTTTTTGGAATGGCCCAGCCGGAGCTAAATCTAATAGAAAATCCATGAGGTGACCTGTGCCCAAGAGATGCCCTTGCAATCTGACAGGTTTGGAGCACTTTTGCAAGGAAGAGAGGGAATAAATGCCAAGTCAAGATGTGCCATGCTGACCCCAGAAGACTGAATGCTGTAATTAAATCAAAAGGTGCTTAAACAATGTATTAATTAAAGGGTGTTATGCAATCAGCTTATCCACACATTTTTTTTACCTTTTTTCCACTAGCAGATTAGTTTGTTCTTTAATTGAATTGTAGAGGGTATAGGTTACATTAAAGGTGAGAATAGTTTTGAAATTATTTATTGTGGTCTCATTTTTATACATCACAAAAACTTTGCATTTTAACAGGGCTGTATACACTTTTTATATGTACTGTAACCATGTGGTCAACTACTTGCAAATTATTAATTAGCACAGGCTGCAAAATTATTGGTTACCATTATCGGTGTCCATTTAGTTCCCCAGGCCACTATAATGAAGAGTAGCAGCTATTTAATTTTTGTACTAAACAGATTTAGTAAGCCTTTCCTATACACTACAACAACTATTCAATGTTTATTATTTGAACTTTTTGTTGTCAGTGTTAATATGTGTATATAAAATCATTCAATTTTTTATTATAATGTTTGGCAAGGAAAAAGTTTGCAGATTATAAGGTTAATGTAGTATTTGTATAGGTTAACTTGTGTTTTAAGTTTAGCAACCCTTTGTAAGCCCTCCTCATGGAAAGAGAATTAAAATAATGTGCTAATGCTGAAAAGGAAAGGCAGCATGGATTTGGCAATAGGGATTATAAGGAGCTGCTCTTGGAAGGGTTCATCTAGAGGTCAGACGTGTTCACTGTCCATGCGCGATGGAATGAAACAAATATTGTCATCTTTGTAAGCAGATCACATTTTGTAGCTATTCATGTGTAGATTTGCGTTTCAGTTAAAAAAAAAATAAAAAAGAAGAAAAACCTTGGAGCATCTTTGTCTAGCAGACAAAAACTCCTCTACAGTATATTTGACCTTAAGAAGCTCTGTGTTTATTATACTGCCCGGCTCGTTTATGCATGACAGTTTATAGAGGCCGGGAAGAATTTTTACTCATTAGGAAACACTGAAATCAAGCAACCAAAAAAATCCTTATGACATTGAATGAAAAATAGAATATGCCACATACTGTAAACATGCTTCCGATTAAACATGTGTTTATGTTAGTATGTTTCTGTCACTCAAGAATAATTGCTTTACTAAAAATAGGCATTTCCAGCCAAAGGGGTTGTCGCAAACTCTGATTGAGTTATTTTGACAGGACAAAGTGTCAGCTCATAAAATTTGGGTACATGTAATTTGTAGCATCTTTCAAATTTTTTTTTAAATTTGTGAATGATCTGATGTCTAATAAAATAACTTACAATAAATATAATATAGCAGACTTCCCTTTTAACCTTTGAGGTTAAAGTCTCAAGGAATCCCAGCTAATAAATCATTGAATCTACAGGTCCAGTACATTGGTATTGCTGTTTAGATTTGGGCCAATTGCAAGTCCAAACACAGTCACTTGTTTTTTTTTTTTTTAGAACCAAACAAATGTGTTGTTTCAGCTATGGTTTGCTTGTTTAAAGTACAAAGCCACTGCTTGCATTGCACATTAACAATAAGCTCATAGGCAAACTGGGACTTCCAGCCTGAAATTTACTTTAGGTACAAGCTTGTAACTAATGTAAATATATGAGTAAGTTCGCTCCCAACGTTTATATCTAAAAAAAAGAGACAAAGAGATAAAGTGGACATGCAGCATGAGAAGCAAGCCACACCAAAAATGTAGTTAAAATGTAAAATATAGAGGTATTGCTTAAAGACTCCTATGGAATCAGCAGGGCCTCAGCCTACAAAGTACTCCAAACTTACTCTACTTATGTAATAAAGTGAATATACAGATAGAAGTAACACTCATTCTGCCTACCTTATACAAGGACTTCATTTCTTGCAAACAGTAATAGACAGCTATGAAGAAATAAACAAATGGTTTGGACAATGTAATATATGACATAAAGTATACAGTGCAGTGGTTATCACTATAAAATACACAATGTGCACTACACACAGAGTGCAGCAGTTAGGACAATGCAATGTAGACATAACAGAAGCAGTAATAAGTATCTATTATACGTCTGCTTTTTTGATCAGAAAAGAAGAAAGGAGAAGATTTTGCCCCAAAGAGGTAATAAAGAAGGATTGTGGTCAGTGGGGTGAAGAGATGCCCTGGATGCTCGAATGTCAGTCATCTCTGGGAACAAAAACCATCCCAGATCAGTGAGAGGAAAAATTATCTGGCTTGGTAGTCTAGAGATAGTAATATGGATGGTGTAGTGGAAGAAAAAAATGACAGTGGTAGTGGTCAACGGGAGACTAAAAAACTGCAGATGTTAGTAGTACATGGGAAGAAAATAAAGCTTAGGCCAGTAGTCATTGAGAAAAAAACATGCAGAGATAGTTTCCGTGGGAGGAAGAATAGTGCCCAAAAAAAGGTGGGGGAACAACAATGCCCAATAAGTGGTGCGGGCATATTAGTACCCAGCAGGGGACAGGAGTAACAATAGTGCCTAGCAGGGGATTAGGAAAACAATAGTGCCTAGTGAGAGGGGACAATAGTGCCCTGTGGGGGTAGGGAAGAGAAATGGGGCCCAGAAAGGATCAGGGGGTACAATGTTAGCCAGTAGGGATAGGAAGGAACATTAGTACCCAGATAGGTCTTGGGGCTAAAATGGTGCCCAGCAGCACATGGAAAGGAATAATGATCCCCTTTAGGGTTTGGGGGAGCTTACTAGTGCGGGAAGATTAATGGGAAAACAATAGAGCTTGCAGAGCGCGCCCTCTTTTTTTTTAAATTCTGTCCCTATAACAACTCCAAGCTCTGTCCCTGACAAACCGTGTCAGGGTCTCCTTGACTAGTGTTGCCCCATCTTTTAAAAAGGTCTGCCCTGACATCATGCCTGACAGCAGCCACAGCCCCTCTGTAATAAGCGGAGACAAGTGTGCCAATGTGGCAGCCTGTCACTGGATGATCCCAAGTGTGTCCAAGAGGTTCAAATAGCTCCAAGTCAGGACTGAATCCAATTAGAACTGTGCAACACACCACTACTCTCCACAAAAAATAATGTGATCTTTAACATTTAACATTCCATAAGCAGCAAATGGCAAATAGGCATGATCAATGATAAAGTTACCAAAACAATATAAATCAAAGTATTTATATCCCAGAAGACATGAAATATGTTTCACAAGGGAAAGATCTAAAAATAGCATGTTTAAATTCATTTAAACTATGTTGTTTGTTTCTTGGATCTCAATCTGGAGATGAAAAATAGAAGCTAAGTTAGCAGTAAGAAAGTATATATACTGTATATATATATATATATATATATATATATATACAAAAAAAAAAAAATATATATATATATATATATATATAGACTGAAAAGGGGTGGCAGTAGGTGCAATATACTAGTACTCCGGAATACTGATAAGAACCCCTTGATCACCAGAAAGGGTTCAATTGATTCCCACCATAGAATGTCAGATTTCCTGTTCTATAAATAGAGCCCAATGAAAAAATAGGAACCCAAAGAGAAGGAATCCCCCAGAATCCTATTTCAGTTTTTTTAATGAATCCCAACAACAGTCAGTCACAATCGATTTTGAGTTGGAAACAACCAAAGTCACTTATTAATTAGTATTAATCACTATTAATTTATTAAACATTATTTTAAATTCTTTATCGCTTCTTATCCTAAAAATAAGTACAGTGTACATCCATATGCTGTAAAAGAGCCTTATCTAGGCAGAAAACACTTGTGATGACCTAAAACAGCCAATTGTTGTCAGTCCTATATGTTTTTAGACAGATCTTTTGCTGATTTGACTGGAACCTGCTATATCCTTCAATGAACATGTCATGTATATTAGCTATAAGCACTGTCCACAAATTCCCACAAACAATAAATAATAGATCATAAAGAAAGTCTTAAAATAATATTTTTGGAATTACAGAAGTTTTGTTTGGTGTACCTGAAATAGCTGAAATGAAAATGACTACTTTCACTTTGTTCTGGAGCCTGTGCCAACAAGAAATGTGCCCCACCCAGACCTACCCACTGTGAAAAGATTTTTCCTTGATGAAAAAAAGAAGGAGATAAGCTTCTGTTTGCTAACTAAACACAGGAAGAAGCTTCTGGATAATAACTGCAATAATGGTGAGCAACACAATGCTTTTTTTGACATTTACAACTCCCATTGAGTAAGGTATGACCTAACTTTTCATAATGGCCGCTAGTAGCTCTGAGTTGTCAGATAGGGGAGATAACATTATTTGGGACCTTGGCCTATTTAATGTACAGCGCTGCGTAATATGTTGGCGCTATATAAATCCTGTTTATTAATAATATTTAATAATAATAATAATAATAATGGCAGGTAGGGTAACTACAATATATGGGCAATAAAAGTTTGGGAGATAGGTTCTTTTTGTACACCGTATTTTTCACCGTATAAGACAATTCGAAATATAAGACGCACCCAATTTTAAAGGAGGAAAATCAGGAAAAAAAAGATTCTGAAAGAATATTCCCCTTCTGATCACTCATGTGCCATTCAAATTCCCTTTCTGATCACTCTGTGCCATTCAAATTCCCCTTCTGATCACTCTGCCATTCAAATTCCCCTTCTGATCACTCTGTGCCGTTCTTACCTTTTTTTCCACTGTACGGCAGTTAGGGCAGGGATCAGCAGGGGGTGCTGTGCCGGCTTCTTTCGCTCTGCACTGCAGACGCTGCAGCCAGCGAGGAGAGGAGACACACGCAGGATCGAGTATCGGGTGAGTATCTTATTTTAATTATTTTATAACACATTTGTCGTATAAGACGCACCAACTTCCCCCCCCCAGTTTTGGGGAAGAAAAAGTGCGTCTTATACGGCAAAAAATACGGTACTAGATAATATTCAAATTCTGCTTTAATGGTGCAGAGGAAGTTTTCAACGTCTTCCAACTTTCACATACAGAAACTGAAGGGATCACTACAACCAAACCTGAAGGGATAGGACTGTGGCACTCAGATATGAAAATAGCAACAGATACATACTCTAACTTCTCTATGAGTAATTCAAACTGTGTTGTGCTTTTAATGATTTCTGGAATACCCCTAGGACTCCGCAGGTTAATTTAATTAACAATGTCTTTTTGTTTTACAATGATTACTAAGAAAAAATATAATCCACATTTTTGATGACTATTAGCTATTAGTTTCAAAATTTTTGGAGCTGCACAATGTCTACCTAATCCAGACATGCAATGTGTTTCTAATAAACCAAGTGAAGTGTACACTTTGGTCATCAGACTAATCTTTCTGTGCCTTTTAAGAAATTATAATTTACTTGTCTCAGCTATACTAATGCTAAGTGTAATCTATGCTAAGTGTAATCTATCTATACTAGCTGTTGGATGAACCCAATTTTCCCTATTTTTTAGGACGAAATTCTCTTAAAGTACCATGCAATCTTAGATATAAATGGTTGCCTCTTGTTAGGGCTTAATTCTGATTCTCTTGATAATTGGAAATAGCTCCTGCTGTTAGCACGTTGTTTAGAAAACTTACATCCAAGAGACAGGATAAAGCAAAAATCTGTTTTTTTTTTTTTTTACAAAAATAAGGGAGGCCCCCAACCCCCTGCCATAATGGTGAAGAGTGAATGGGAGCACAAAGAGCAGCACAAAGCCTCCTGGGATATGTGACATAGGTATCCCAGGAGGCTTCGGGATGCTCTTTTTGTGTTTCCTTCTTGCCAGGATGAGGGAAGAATCCAGGTGTGGAGGGATCAAGGGCTCAGAGGAAATAAAGGTAAGTGGTATTTTTTTATTTTAATGAAAATTAAGCTTTAAGATGGCAACAGGTTTATGGATTGATCAGAGATAGGGACCCAAATACAGCAACATTTAATTCATAATGTGGTTCATATTGCTCTACTGCCTTTGACCAACCTATAGAGTGTTTCTAAACACATTGGGACTGCTTTATTAAAGTTCTCCAAGAATTGAGAGGATACACTTTTATCAGTGATCATGGGTGACCCAAGAATCTGGAATGAATCTGGTCCAGGATTGAAAACATTTGCTAACAGGTTTGCTGGATCATCCAGCTTCACTGATGAAAGTCCATCCTCTCCAGCCTTGGAGAGCTTTAATAAATCAGGGCCATTATGTCACTGAATTGTGATCAAGTTCCTGCACTATGGAGCTAATTTATTAAAGCTCTCCAAGGCTGGACAGAATACAGATTCATCAGTGAAGCTGTGTGATCCAGCAAACCTGGAATGGATTTCTTAAAAGTCACATTTGTTAGCAAATATTTTCAATCCTGGTCCAGATCCATTTCAGATTTGCTGGATCACCCAGTTTCACTGATGAAAGTGTATTCTCTCCAGCCGTGGAGAGCTTTAATAAATCTGACCCTATGCCTCTATGAAGAATATGTAGCAACTAAAATGAGATCTTTTGAATCCATGAATGTAGCATTCTATACATTGATTACTGTTTATATAAAGCTGAACTGCAATTTGTTCTCTGTAGGCTGAAAACGACAAACCTGATCTAAAAATAGTAAGAACTTGGTATTCAATTTAGTATATACATGATATGATTTTTACCATTAACTCTGCTACTTGCTAAATTCTTTTTAGTTATTAAATCATTTTAAATTTTGTGCTTACCCAACCCAAGCTCCCTTAGTAGCCAACTTGGCTGAAAGTGCTTACTAAACCCTAATATATTTGGAGGAGCTAGGTTTGGGCAAACCCTTGTAGCCAAATAATGTGAAACTAAAGTTCCACTTTTAGGAATCCATGATCGGGCAGGTCATTATTGCAGAAAGGGACAGGTGATGTCCCATAAGCATTAAACCCTCTTACCTGCTTGATTGCTCTGTTTTTTTTTTTTGCAAAAAGCTGAGCCTGCTAATGCACAGAATGCTTTGTTCGGTGGGATTGCTGGCTATCCCAGCTTCATCTGCGCATGCTGGGAATAAATGAACTCCTATGTGCAACGCTAACCATCATCTACCAGGAGACAAAAAAAGAAGATGGTAGCGCTGTAGGAAGGAACGAGGACTGGTGAGTAACAGGTTTATTTTTCTGCTTTAAGGCACTGTAACAGCCGCAAAATAACAGCATGGACTGCTAAAGGATTATCTAGAATTTGCTGAGCTACCTATTGGGGTTAATTTAATATAAAGTAGAAGTGTAATACATAGCAAGAGAATTTTCACATGAGAATGTGCAGTCACAAAAAATTCTGTGAAATTTGTGAAAAAAAAATTCTTGCACATAATTGGCTTCAGGCAGCTAAATTTTACTGCATTCACTAAGAGAAAATTTCTTTGCAGATAAAAATATCACATTGCTAAGTGAACAGCCTAAACTTAAGTAAATCAAACCTAAAGTGTGAAAAACATTTGCAAGGGTCTTACATTTTTTGATCAAATGCTTTCCAAACGAGCCTGATTTACCAAACCATTATAAAGTATCTTCAATTGAGGGATGAGCTAATAAATCTGAAATTAGTTAAGCTAATAAACTGCTAAATATATAAAATATATTACATGCACCACAGAACAAATCCCATAACCATTACAAACCACATTCTTTACAGAAACATCTCAGCTGCTTGGAGCCAACTAAATCATTCAATAAAACACCCGTATGTTGCTCCAAGTAGCTTGTAATTCAAGTATCTCCAAATCCCAGGGAGATTTCACTTGTTTCTCAAGTGGAATAAATCACATACAAAAAAGTGAAATTCTATTTTCCAGTACTGGAAAACTTTGTGCAACAGGATTGCTAAGAAATAACTCTTACATTACCATCACCATCTCTTGGATGATACTGTGTATTAAAGTAAAAATAACATAGATATTTGTTTGTTGAGCGCTGGCATATTATGCAGTGCTTTACAAAGTACATAGCCATGTCATTAAATGTCTCTCAAACGAGCTCACAATCTAATGTCCCTACCTCAGTCACAAGTTAATGTCTTTGTGTTTGTTAATGTTTATGTATGTTAACCTTTAATACAGTCCAAGGTCAATTTTGGGGAGAAGCCAATTAACCTAACTGCATGTTTTTGGAATGTGGAGGAAACCCATGCAAACACAGGGAGAACCTGCAAACTCCATGCAGATAGTGTCCTGGCTGAGATTTAAAAATGGGACCTAGTGCTGCAAAGACCACTCTGCTACCCAATAGTAATATTAGATTGGTATATTAGTTTAAAGATTCTAAAGTTCTAATTGCACTGTTCAGCTGTTTTTAATGATTAGAATAAAGTGTCATTCACTGGTTTAAAACCCATATGCTGCATTATTGTCAAAATTGATAATTTCAGGCAGCAGTAAGAAAGAAAGAACAATGTTGGTTCTATGAAAAGAGGAGAAGGAGATGTATCCCTCTTCATCAGGTACAGCAGCAGTAGTTAGTTCTTGCAAGATGGATCACTGAGACATTTTCATCTAAGACAATCATGATTGTTCGTTTGAGGTGTTTGTGACACCCAGCTTTTAAAATATTTAATTTCTATAGCTTTGTATATGCACTTTATTATTGTCACTAACATTTGAAAAAAATGTTTGTGATCACCTTGGATGAAAATGTGGTATCTAGTAGTGTTGGTGTTCAAATTCAGATTGTCCTTATATTCGACCCAAATATGGCTGTTCGAATTCGGATAGACCCGACCCGAAAATCACGGGGTTCTATGGTAAAAATTCGGGGAAAAAAATTATTTTAAAGTAATTTATTGAATGTTTGTGTTTTTTACCTAACAAGTCCCCATTAATCACCTTCAGTGCCCTGTATTCCTGGATAGAGTTTCTCTATTCAAGAATATATAGTACAGCGCTGCAACAGCAATCCCTGTTGCCGCGATGTCCTTTTATTATGTATTCTTGGATAGAGTTTCTCTATCCAAGAATACAGGGCACTACAGGTGATGATGGGGGAAAAGCCCCAATTCATCACCTTTGGTGCTCAGAGATCATAGCTGTCAAATAGTATCTAATAGTTGTCTTGTAAAGTTGTTTTAGTGATTTGTTGTGTCGGAGCACTAAATGATCAGCAGGAATTACTGCTGTTGTTTCCTATTCGGGGAGATTATCAGGGTACCTCCAGCTTCTATTTCCCCTTCTACGGAACAGAACAGCACTGTCTATGCACTATTTGGTTCTTCTACCATTGCTGGAAACTATCATGGACATGTCATTGAATGTCTCTTTTGTCAAGTAGCTCTACCTCCTGGTGACTTTTTTTTTTTAGCTTATGTCTGCTTTAGGATTGCAAAGACCTGGTTTTAGATTTCTCTCTCCTTTACTGATGATTTAATGATAACATCCTTGCTGCTCTTTTACAATTCAAGTGCAGCTTCTTCTAACTGTGTAATAAACTTAGTTCCTGATCAGTAAGTGAAATACTTATTCTATCATGATTTATACATTTTCTGTAAACATGTTCTTGCCATCTATTGGCATTCATTTTTTTGAAATCTATTGAAATGGAGATATTTTGGGCAAATACAGTGTTGCCAGCAGCTACAAAATATGTAGTGGTGGGCATTCTGAATTCTTAATTATTTAGAATTATAATGTTTAGTATAAGCCATTTAAAGTATAGTGATCTTTCTCCCATTCTATTATCCATGTCTGAAGTCTGTTCAACCTTTAGACATGCGGGCTGTAAAATAAGAATTTTGGGCACATTTGTAGTTAGTATACATTTATAAATTTGACTTTTGCCCTAGAGCTTTACTGAATTATAAAGGAAGATTTATAGCAGTTCTGTATATATTTTATCAAAAAAAAAAATAGAAATGGAATTTTTTTTTAACCTGGTAAGTATGAAATAACAAAAAAAATAAATAATAAATTCAATTTTGCCTTTTTTAATATCCTGCAAGTAGACATTTTATTGTTTGTGGGGAAAAAGCAATTGCACACATACTTCAGTAGCTCAAGTTTAAATTTGAACACAAGGAAATGGCTCAGAGCCAAGATACCCCTCACTGATTCTCTTTCCGTATGGTTCTATCCAAGGTTTCTGTCAGCAGCAGAGAGAAAGGGTGTCTAAACTTTTGAGCACCCATTTAGAAAACCTACAATGCTCTGGAAATCTGTACCCAGTAATCATTTTTCTTTAACACAATTGATTGATAAAGTTTAGAAACCGATTCTTCCTGGCTTAATCAGTGACAGTCGGGATAATTTCCTATCAGTATAACATTGTTCATAATTTGATCTATAACATATTACATTAACAATTCTGCTTCTGTGATGTAGTTTATATGGTTTAAACAAAAAACACTTTTTAATAAATAGCCCTTGCAATAGTTATAAATGGATGTAAAAATGTTTTTTTTTTTCACAGAAGATAAATTTGTCAAACTGAACATGACAGATATGATAAATAATGAAATATATTAGTAGTTACAGCAAGCCAGTAAATAGTGAAAACATTACTTATTACACTGTCTTGTTCCTGGGTTTGTCCTCTTCCTTTCTTGTATAGAAACAAATTGAATTTCCTGATTCGAAATGGCAAACTCCATCATTACATACAGTAAGATTTCAAAGAGCATCTGTCATCACACGAACACAAATACATTTCTCAAAGAAACATCTGGTGCATTGTTAAACAACCCTCAGGCCAGCTCTGCGCAATGAATGAAAAATGTACCAGAGATAGTGTCATTTGTGTTTTTCATCTTACCAACAGAAAATGGAATTAATTAGCATTTCTTTAGTTTAGGTACAACTTTATTGGCATTTCCCCATTTAAAGCCATTTATTTTATTAAAAATATTTTAATCACTCAAAATAATTTATTCTTTCCAAGAAAATAAGGTTTGTTTAATTAAGTGCCAGAAGACAGATATGTGCTTCTTCTTCACACCGTCTAGGTTAATATGCCAAGAAGTTCTCAAACAGGAAATATAAATTGCATAATCACTGAAAGAAATTATGAATTGCATTCCAGTTGGCCTTTTCTTCACACTATTAATTATTTAAAAAACCTTCCGGTTAGGAGCAAGTTTTAATATACACTGTGCTAGAAAAATCACATTAGAAGAGCAATGGAAGTAACTTTTTTGTCCCCAGATTTTTTTGGGCTCTAGATTGCTTAGTATGTGTACACTCTGTAAGGACCTCAATCATAGGCAGACACAGGGGTGCCCTGCTGAGAATATGGAGAGGGTTGTAATTTATTGTGGCTTTTTACAAAATGTTGTATGTATTTATATTACTCAAAGCAGAACTAAACCTATACATAAAAAAAAATCACAGTTACCTTTAATCCCACAGATCCCTTAATCGCACTGGACCTTTCTCTATCCGGTCCTGTGCTGTCCTGGAATTCTTCTTCTGTCTTCTTGCTGTGCATGTGCGAGAGCATGAGATCGGCATCTCTTTCCCCTTAGTGAAGAAAATGCCTTTTCTGTGCATGCCCAAAATCGTTGTCTACCCCTTTATGTAAAAACATTGAGTTTAGGTTTGCTTTAAAATGGTCTGTAAAATGCATAATGGCTGCTGGTTGGTTGTGTACATGATCATTTCAGTTTCTTATGTCTCTCAGAAACTCATAATGAACTTTTTGAGCATAAATCCCCGGGTCTACACATCTGCTATAATGATTACAAAGAGATCTAAATCTCCCATTTGGTGTTTTCATTTGATGCATAATTCAGAGAATGCAACAAATAGCATGAGAAAGGTCAGGAAAAACCCAAGAAATACAAGGAGCATGAGGTCATTCAACCCTACTGAGTTCAGAATGTACAATACTACATTGAACTTATAGTGTAATTAAACTTCAATAGATTTTTTAGGCAGCAGGTAAAGTTAAGTAGTTAGTTGCTAGTACAATCTGGGAAACACCTAAAGTCAGATGAGATGTCATAAATGCTGGACTTTTAATGTCTGCCACAGCTGAAAAGGAATTTATTGTGATATTGGCACATAGGCAGCCTCACTTGCTAAATATAAGAAGGAAATTACCAGACCAAAGCCATTGATCATGGAAGATAATAAAGGTTCCTGAGTGCCATGACTGGATAAAAAATCAGTGTGTAAGTACCCGAGGGTAAGTATGGCAGTTTACCTTTTATCTTGCAGCCAGGTTTAATTTAGGTTATTTTGAATTTGGAACAGTTGCATTGTGTCTTGGATAACTTTAGCATTTTAATGATTTATTCTATCCTGAAGTTGGTAATTAATCAATTAACGAACCAAGTTGGTAACATATGATTTTTCTTACTGCTATAGTTTCTGCTTCCAGATTTCAGTGTTAGCTTGCTACTGAAAGTAATCTCCTAAACCTCTGAATATGGCAGAATATGTGGGTTTTTTTCTTCCAAATACATTGCCCAGGTGGGGTACAAATTAAAGCATTTGCAAGGACTGTAAGGGCCCTCAGAGAACAGAAATGCATTTGGTGAACAGAAAGCTGGGAAATAATGGAAGTTGATTATAAGTGGACTTGTTGTTTTGTTGTGTATGTGCAAAGGTACACCTTAACTCCATGTAAAATATTCCTTTTACAAATAGGAATAAAATAAATACAATAAAGTTGTCTTTATATTTTTTGTTTTCGTCATGTGGAAAATTAGGAAGTACTGCACATTAGATTTTAGAGCTGAATAGATTTTCTATATTTGCTTGTATTTCTTTAATTGAATAATGTTGTAATAGTATACTGAAAGTCATTAAAAGGTAATTTAGTATAAGTGAACTAAGCAACTCACAATGTGACTCCTCACTTCATGTTTGTTCTGCTTTACAAAGCTTTATTCAGGAGAGTAAATAGCAGGAGTGCCCTATAGTGCTGCCAGGAAGAAGAATTCCTATATTTCTATGATGATTATGAGACTTGGCTTTCATTTGTTGGCTTTCTGTATGAATACCTGTCCTTCCTTACCCTGCAATTACATTGTATAAGTGCTGCAATTTATAAAAGGTTGTGACAAGTTACCTTTGTGTGTGTGTGCATGTATAAATTGTGAGGGATTAGCGTCAAATGGTAGGATGGCACAGAGGCAAAACATATATACAACCTGCTGGCTAGCTCAAACAATTTTTTTTTCTCTTGCAACAACAGAAAGGCTGACCCACTGCCATCTTTACCTACACCCACTGCTGCCTGGCACAAGGTGTGCTACGTAGGACCTGGAATAGAGAATCAGCGCCGGCACGCTCTTGCTCCAAGGCACTAATTGTAGATGACATTTTTAGAGCTGCCCCAACTCTCTGGAATGGTCTTCCCCATCCTATTCGGCTTGCTCCTACTTTCTGCTCATATAAAAGAGCACTCATAACCCATCTTTTCAAACTTGCCTACCCGTCTTCTTTTGTCTTTTGAAACCGTCACCACTTCCCACCACTACATATATCTCCTCCAATTGTGTGTTGCTTTCCCCACCTCCTAGATTGTAAGCTCTTCTGAGCAGGGTCTTTTCCTCCTCCTGTGTCACTGTATTGGTCTGTCATTTGCAACCCGTATTTAATGTACAGCGCTGCATAATACGTTGGCGCTATATAAATTACACAGGTGACCTTTTTGTCACTGTTTTAATATATATATATAGTATATATATATATACATATATATATATATATATATATA
>NC_092862.1:115579106-115658898 GCF_032062135.1 Pyxicephalus adspersus
TATATATTCATAAATTTCATACAGTTGAAATTCATAGAATGATCCATAACTGAAACTGTATAGTACTTGTACAACATACCCTGTTCCTTGGACCACAGCACCTTCCTGCCACCTCCAATTTCTCTCCCCATTGTATTTCCTGGATAATACCAGCCAGCAGAAAATTATACCTGATTACACCAGGAAGAAACAAATTTGTAAACAATCAATACTTGTATTTGATTCATTATTGCTTTCCACTTTCATGCTTTTTTAATTTCTAACTCCAAGCAAACAATTGAAACACATATTGATATATGAAACGTGGTATAAGTTGCCATAGCAGCCATGTCAATGTGGAATTACCTACAAGCTCACATTAAAAGTTCCAAACATATTGTTGCAAAAATGAATTTGATTATGTGCAACTTCTCTACGCAAACAAAGGATTAGGCTACAGATGCGGATCTGAGTAAAATCTGGTTATCTTTGATTTCATCGGTTTACCTTATCAGCACATATGCAGAGAAATAGGTGTTACTTTGTCTCCACATAAAAACAAAATATAGACAGAAATTAGCAGAGAGGTATTCAAGTAGATTGATTGCAATGATTGAATGCTTTGCTCATACAGGCTGGCCTGAGTGTGGACCCCATAGTGATTACACATTTCCCGGCTGTCATGTGTTATTCCGTATTTCCATTTACCAAGTACTTATGTCTTGACCTGAAGTCAGGTGACACAAACACATTCAGGTGCTTTTTGTATGTTGTGTTATAGTTTACCTGTGTTTTAATGTGTTAGTTTAATGTGCGGCTAATTATTGGAGATAATTCTGTCAGAAAATAAAAGAATATAGAAAATTAACTTCATTTTGAAAGAAATTTATTCCAATTTTTAATTAAAAAATTACACTGAGGAACAATTTTGAACAAACTTTTTGTTGAATTCAATTTTTAAGCTTATTTACACTAAAATAGGTATGCCGATTCTGAAAGTGCAGTTAGTTTTCTTCTATCACATCAGGTTTTTTCTCTACCGCTTATATTAATGCGATTACTGTAGCGTGGATTTGCATGGGCTATTCATTTACATGCAAGACAGTGTGGTCAGAGGTTGTTTGCTGCTCTACGTAGTGAATGGGCAAAATGTATTTTTCTACTTACACACGTATTTCCTTTCTTTCAGATCATGTCTGGCTCTGCTGTTTCTTGTCGTAAGTGCCTAAACAACCCTGATTCATTTTGTTATCTGTTTCGCCATCCCAGTCAAAGGGCGAACATTAGCACATTTGTAGGGCAAGCCTATTTGGCATATTTCAAAGTTAAACTTGGTGATCAAGATAAGTCTTGGGCCCCTCATAAGGTGTGCAAATAGTGTGTTGAGGGTTTACGGATATGGACAAAGGGAACACGTCATAAAATGCCATTTGGTATACCTATGGTTTGGCAAGAGCCAGGAGATCATTTCAGTGACTGTTATTTTGTATAGTGAAAACTTTGGGATATAACAAGGAAAAAAATAACATAGAGTGTCCTAGTCTACCATCGGCTTTACGCCCAGTGGTTCATTCAGGTAAAATCCCAGTGCTGGTTTTTGTTACACTACCCTCTCTTGAAGAACATGATTATGGTGATAAACTAGGTGACAACAATGATGAAGAGTTTGAAATTGAAGAGGACTTTGTTCGTAAGGGATTTGATCAGCATGAGGTGAGTGATTTGGCACGTGATTTGGGACTATCGAAGAAGGCTTCAGAAGTCCTAGCATCAAGACTGCATGAGAAAAACTTACTTGAAAAAGGAAACAAAGGTATAGTACTTTCGAACAAGAGAAATTGCATTTCTGCAGTACTTTAGAACTAACAGTGGCTTTGTGTATCGCCATAACATATCTGGTTTAATGGAGGAATTTGGAATTACAATCTATAACTCAACTGAATGGCAACTATTCATCAATAGCTAAAAGCGGAGCTTAAAGTGTGTCCTCCTTCACAATTGCAAAATATTTAGGTCAGTCTCAATTGGCCATTCAGTTTCTCTTTGTGAGGAATATGCAGACATTAAGAGAGTCATTGAGTCGTTGCAAAATCACCAACACAATTGGGTCATCTGTGTTGACCTTAAAATGGTATGCTTCTTTCTTGGTCAGCAACATGGATATACCATGTATCCCTGTTATCTGTGCATGTGGGACAGCAGTACTTGTGAGAGGTATTGAGGGAAAGGAATTGGCCTCCAAGATCTTCCCTAAAACCAGGTGTTTAATACATTCTACATGAGCCTCTGAACATGAAACTGGGTCTGATGAAGCAGTTCAGTAAAGCTGTGCCAACTGATGGAGACTGTTTCAAGTACCTCATTTTGGCATTTCCTAACCTGTCATTTGAAAAAATAAAGGCCGGGGTGTTTGATGGTCCACTGATTCGGCAGCTCATCAAAGATGAACATTTCATCAGGACAGTTTCAGAAGTTGAAAAGAATGCTTGGTTATCATTCAAAGCCATTGTCAAGCACTTTCTTGGAAACACACAAGCAAATAATTAAACAGAAATTGTCTAGAAACTCTTGGAGAGCTACAAAATGCTTGGGTGCAATATGAGCACCAAGGTACATTTTCTGCATAGCCATCTTTCTAATTTCCCGGAAAACCTTGATGCAGTCAGTGATGAGCAAGGTGAACGATTCCACCAAGATTTGAAGGTCATGGAAGGACGTTATCGGGGTAGATGGGATGTACATATGATGGCTGACTATTGTTGGAGCATCCGGCGGGATTGTCCTAACACTAAACACTCCAGATACCTGATTAATTTTCAAATGTTTTACTGTAAAAAAAATGTCATGGAGTAACAATAAATCTTTTGTATGAACAAAAGAATTTTAAATAAATGATACATTCAAATTATTTCATTATTTTTTTCATTGTATGTCAAATTTGTATGGAGGGTACCCTGTAAAGTAAAAATTGGATGTGATAGCAAAAAAACTGGGGTCATTTCTGGATTTATCACCCAAAAATTAGTAAAAAACAAGTGTAAGATCTAAGTCAACAAAAAAGTGTTCCCCAGTGTTATAGTAGCATTCATTAAAAAAATACCTAAAGACTAAAAAATGCCCTGAAAATCTTTGTTTAGGCACCTTCTGGTATGGGGTGAAAACTTTTCCAATTCCACTACAAGTTGCCCTTGCCTTGGCACCTCGTCATACAAACACCCTGATGGAGAATGCAAGTGACTATGCTGACACAATACACAGGTATGACCAAGATTCTTATATCATCCTAAAACAGCCATTGGTGGAGCAAGTGCATTGAAATAGGAAGAGGTTATAAAGGCCAGAGTGATGTTGACACTTTGCATTGGCCATTCATTGGATCAAGAAGAGGATAATGTTAGCTTAAAGGGACTGGCTCAACCTTTCATATTTGCAGTGGTGGACATCTGATCCCCCACCCTTGGAATGGTGCTGGCGAGAGACACAGATGGGAAACTTAGTAGAGTATAAAGGTTTAAAAACAAATGCTGACAATATGAGGGTGGGGTTGGAGGAGGTTTTAGTTTTGCCTGTATATGGGCTCCAAATTGTCAACAGAGTGTAAATTATTCCAATGTTTTAATGCAACAATTAGAATGTAGGAAACAGTGGGCCTGACAAATGATTTTAAGGAAATCCATTCCTGGTTTGGTGGATCACTCAGGTTCCCCTTTGATAATCTTTCTTCTCCAGTCTTGGAGAGCTTTATTAAATCAGGGCCAATCTCACAGTAAATCACTTCTGGGTATCAGAAATTAGACAGTTAATTCTTTACTGATACTATAATACTGTGCATCGCCTGCGTACAGATCACAGAAGACCTTGTTGTGTTGTTTTCCCATCTAGCATTGTACATGTGGGTCGCATCACCATTTCAGCCTTTATTAATTCTATTAGTCAGGTGGCAAATTGAATTGGACTTCCAAGTAACATTTTGATGACCCTTAAATTTGACCCATTCTTTTGCTAGTGTTTACAGAAATGGTTTTCAGCAATGAGCTATTATTTCCCTTAATAGTTTACTTTGCTAAGTGAACAGCTTGTATCCCTTTAGTAAACCAACCACCTTATGTCAATGACCCACAAGTGGGCAGATAAGGAGTTCTGGCTTAGAGGACATGCATACTTTTTCTGGGTCAGTGATTCAGAAAACCAGCCTCCATGCATTTTCAGCAAGCACTCATTAGGATTTCTTTGAAACAATATATATATATAAATTATAAAACAGAACAGCAACAAAATGCATTATCATGAAACAAGTTTATATTAAAAACACATTGGAAATGTGCCTAAATTGGTAACATAGATTTTTCTTAGTGCATTTCCACATTATTACATATTACATTTTACAGTCTAAATGATAGTGTGATGTATTTCGCAGTAGCGTGCCCTTTAGACACAT
The DNA here is from genome assembly GCF_032062135.1 of Pyxicephalus adspersus. NCBI lineage: Eukaryota > Metazoa > Chordata > Amphibia > Anura > Pyxicephalidae > Pyxicephalus > Pyxicephalus adspersus. The sequence continues at coordinate 115,583,524 of NC_092862.1, forward strand.
AACAATAAAACAAAAATAGCAGATTGACATTTAAATTGACATATGTGTAAGGAGATGGCAGGATTGCTTAACATGTGTCTTGACAGTCAGATCTGTGATGACTGCTACTGAATATTCACATTTATTTTGGTTCTGCAAAATGATAATAGAGATATAGGCTCTAAAGCATATCCAAATAACATGCAATTGTTATGTGGCCCAGAAGCGCAAGAGACTGAATAGTGTCCAGCAACATTATAATTTATGGAGGACTTACTACTAATGCAGCATTTAGTTGTTGCTCTTTCTGAAACATTTAGAAGAACGTATATAATGCTGATGATTGCTTATAACTATGTAAAAAAAAGATTTTGTATTGTTGGCGTGACTACCTTTGAAATGGAAATAGGGCCCATCAAATATAGTCATATATAATATCCTGTCCTGGTCTTTTTAGAACTTTGCTGTTACCAACACACAGTCTGGGACCATAGGGGCCATTTAGGCAGCACGATTGGCTCAGAAGTTAGCAGAGCTCTCCTTTGCAGAACTAGGCCCCAAGTTTGAATATTGGCCAGCGATATTCTCCCAGCAATTGCATGGGTTTCCCCTGGGTACTCCGGTTTTCTCCCACATTCCAAAAACATGAAGTTAGGTTAATTGGCTTCACCCCAAATTGACCTTAGACTGTGTTGATGACATATGACAAAGGTGGAGACATTAGATTGTGAGACCCTTTGAGGGACAGCTAGTGACATGACTATGTAAATTGTAAAGTGATGTGCAATATATAGGTGCTATATAAATACTGGATAATAATAATATTATTAATAAATCCAGACATGTGGTTGACTGCAGGGTAGACTTGTAATGCAAGCTTAACCGCGCTTCCAACCACTCTCATTAAACTGAATGGCAGTTTGTGCACATGTTTCCAAGCAGCTGTGACTAGGGTTGTGGTGGTTCAGACAACAGTTTCTGAGCGACAAGCTGTTTCCAGCCACGTGGTTGCTTTTCTTCTTCTGGACAAAGAACCGCATCTGAACAGCACTCAACTACATGACAAATGATCGTAAAATTCTGCAGTAGACACTAAAAAACTGCATATAAGTTGAACTGGTTAGGAGCCGCTAACCTTGCATTTTTTTGACAGAAGGCCTGAAAGTGGATCAAAGGTGTCTTCTGTGGTCCAACACATGAAGAATCGGTGGATAAATGGGAAGTACCAATGAGAGAGAGTAAAACTGATCTAGTGATAAATAAAGACATAACACAGCTTTTATGGAAGGAAAAGGCATTTTTATCACCTTCACACATATTTCTAGAGGCATCAGTATAGCATTATTTCTGTAATAAGCAGCTGGGCACCATGTGAGAGGCTCATTGCAGAATACAGCAGCTGTTATTGAAGATACTTTGCTGGCAGCATTTCCTGTAATTGTAACAATTAGAATAGCTTTCTGTATCCTGCATTTATATGGCTTGAAGTACAGAGGTGGCAGATGATTTGAAAAATGCAAGCTGACACTGAAGAGAAGCACAGTAAAAAGACTGATAAAGAGAAAAGTTTACGCTTGGTTTCATCGGAGACATAAATAAAAACAATCAATGCTCTACGTTTTTACTTTTTTACAGCCTAGAGTTATTACTTTAAGATGCTATCAAACCTTTTAAATTTGACATCAGATGAAAAGCAATCCATCCATATGTAGCTTTTAAGATGAAAATTAAAAAAAAGAAATAGAAATCATAGCTGCTTTTAGACAATAAGGGTATATCCAGGGGTATATTTGACAAGGGTGAGCGCCTTCTATGCCATTTTAGAAGTGTGTGCATGTAAAGAGGGGTGGGCAGTGGGGACACTTACACGCACCATTTCTTCACTGAGTGACTCAGAGGTCAGATATAGTGCACCTGAAATATCATCTGGCCAAACCAAGGGGTAAGCCTAGACATCTGAAAAACAATGATATAAGGAAATAGCTTTCTACGTAGCTGTAGTAATATGTTCAATGTTGATAAACTCAGCAATTGCCTGCTTGAATCACTGGCATTGCTAGGTCTGGGAGCTTAGGGTACATGCTTTGCATTTCATGCGCCTTTGAGTCTTATGCTGATCATTAAATGCTCCCGATAAACTAAAAGACAACATGAGCGAACATGCAATGTATGCTCACATAATGTACTTTGTTCCCATGGTGTTAGAACATTATCCAGAAATTTATAAAGTAGTGAATCTGACATTTACTTAAACATTCTCTGGTGAGGAAACTTCCAGGTCCATGTGTTTCAATGACAGGTATTGATTCTCCACCAGGGAATATTTCAGTGAATGTCAGATTCAGTGCTTTATAAATCAACTCTGCAATGTTCCAAAAAAGAAAAATGTGATTTTCTGTAGAATATTTGGGTCTATTTATTTATGGTTAGTTTTTTTTAATATAAATACGGTATGGAAATTGGTAATATTATGCATTTATAAAGCATTGACACTGAAATTAAAAGTGCATGTTACTTCTAATTCAAGTTAATAAAGATTGCAAAAAATGTCTCAGCAAACCATTTGCAAAATTTGTCTCAAGCCAAACTGTAAGGGCATTCAATTGCACATGTCTTTTGTGTAAGTACAGAAGTTTTACCAGCTGGCATACAAGATTTCATATCTTGGTATTTTTAATAAGGATTACAGTGATATCTTCCTGTACATATGTTGCCCAAGTCCTATGACAGCATATTATACAGGGGTTTAGTTGTGCTTTAGTTTGGTGCATGCACATTTCATTGTTTATTTAGGCAGTAATGTTGCTTTTTTTGCATTTATTAGAAAAATGTTGACACACATTCAGAAGTGTCTTCTGTAGCAACAGAAAGTAGTTTAATCACTACAACCATTCAGAGCCAATGGGGTTTGTTACTGAAATTTGCACAAGAGTTCCCTCACTAGGGGGCTGTTACTGAGGTCAGCACCAGCAGTCTTTACAGAGGTCTGCACTGGGGATCTGTTACTACAAGCAAAACTGGAATTTGGCCACTGGTGTCTGCACTGAAAGGTCTGTCATTAAGGGGTCTCTTTAGCGTTCCGCATTGGGGTCTGTTACTGGGGAATCAATGCCTAAAGCCTGCATTGGGAGTCTGTTAATAAGACCTGGATTGAGGAGTTGTCACTGGGGGGTCTGTTACTGAGGTCTGCACTGGGGGACTGTCACAGAGGTCTGCACTGGGGGTCTGTTACTGAGGTCTGCTCTGGGGGTCTGTCACAGAGGTCTGCACTGAGGGTCTGTCACAGAGGTCTGCACTGCAGGCCTTTAACTGAGGAGCCTATGTCTAAGGTTTGCACCACAGGTCTGTCATTGGGGTCTGCACATGGGCTTTATCACTGGGAGGTCTATCACTGAGGTCTGCACTAAAGAATTTTCTGTTGAGGTCTTCACTAGTATTTGTTCACTGTGGTCTGGATTAATGGTGTATGTTACTGAGGGATCTGTCACTGAAACTCAAGAACTGCAACAAAAGTGTACAGTAGATATGTTGCAAAGATTTAGACTATATGAATCATTACTCAATATCCAGTGCTATTTAGCCATGCCTATTTTTTCAGCAGTACAGTCCTAGTCTGCTGTGCACACTGAACATCCAAATAAAGTTGTTTTCGTGAGGAATTATTTTTTTTCATTATCTACCTTTGAGCAGGTGAATCCCTGCAGTTGCAAATTGTTGTTTTGGGTAGATTCTAGACCTTGATCCTAAACATGTGAAAATGGACAATCGGTTCCCCGGTTTCAGAGTTGCTCTCAGAGAGGCACATCTAAGTGGCAGTGTTTCCTGAACAGTATTAGCATTTCCTGGACTGATTTACCTTTTTGCTCAGAGTTGCTCTTTAAATGAACTAATTGCACTGGCAACCTAAAGTGTCTGGTTGCACAAGCTGGTAATCTATACCTAGGCATAATTTAGGATGTATAGATTACTGTCATGAGTTGGGGACATTTTTATGTACATTTCTGAGCGCTGTAATATAAAAGTGTTATTAGGTCAATATGTGTTTGTGGATTAGTGTCCCTTTAAGCAGTCATTCCAAGCCCTTTCAGAAACAACTAAGAATTAAAATGACATGAGTCACAACCAATCAGCATCATCCAAACTGTTTCAGAAAAAAGAATCACACGTTAGCTTTATTAATATTGAAGCATATGTCATTTGTGTTAATATAGCACAAAAGACTCTGTATATAATGAATAATGCTTTAGGTGGTACTTCCATGTGTCAAAAAAAATATTGCACGTTTCTTATTTGCACAGGGTATGACAAGGCTGGACCCAGACTTAGGAAAACTAAACAATTTAATATTCTTCCAATATATTTCAAATAAGTTTAAAATGAAAATGAATAAACCTAAATATAAGGTGTAAACCATGTCAAAAAATAACCCTTTAGTAAAAAATAAAGTTTATTTTGAAGTAAGAAGCAAGGGAATGCCAACACTAATGCCAATGCTAACTGCACCAATGAAAACTGTTCTGTTTCTGAGAATGTTTCCTTAAATCAGATGGGAAACCAACAACAATCTTCCTTTCGACCTCCACATCACTACAGGAGATAAAGGTGACATGGAGGTCACAGGGAGGAAGCAGCAAGAACTGTGGTGGAACCTGGAGACAGACATTCTTGGAAGTGCTTGTCTTACAGCAAACTTCAAGGAACTATTTCTTAGAACTGGAACCCAGTTCAGCAGCTTAGGCAGTGGGAAAAGTACTCTTTCTTCTTTACACGTATGTGCTTCCTTATATGACTTTACTTATATGACAAGAATATTTTATTGGTATGACATTCAAATAGGGCTAAAAAAATTTCTATAGTTCAACTCTGCTTTTAATAAACTACTCATTCCCTCCTTTCACTCCTAAGGTTCAGCACTGACCCAGAATATGGTAGTTTAGGAGTTATACCTTTACTCTGACTTTATCTGCGTGTTTTTACAGATATATGACTCTAATTGTACTAAAATAGAGAACAGTTGCCCAACTAACATTTTCAGAAAAACATCAGCGGTAGCAGCTATTTTTCTCAGTACAGGCTATCTATTAAAATTGAAAGTATTGTTTACATTGGTATTAGGTACATAGGTATTTTTTAATCAGAAAATGATTTATTAAAACCCTCTACTGACTAGACAAAATAGACCAAGACCAATAGATCAAGGGTAAACCTGGGAGTTCTAGCAAACCTGGAATTAAAATAATTTCCTATTATTTAGCATGTTTTTAATCCTTGACCAACTCCATTCCAAGTCTGCTGGATCACCAAGGTTCTATCATAATAGTCTAAATTCCCAAGTCTTAACCTTTGAGAGCTTTAATGCACTGTAGTATTCATCCTGCAAATGAGGCTGATTTTCCAGTGTTCTTTTCTGATGAGGAGCAAATGAATGGATCCCAGTCCATTATTGGTCCATGGTTTAATTTTAAAATCCAGCAACAGGATACAGGGTCAGGGATGCACAATGTCAGGAAGTTTTATTTCCCAGTCTGGTTAGATTCAAGCTAAGGCTATAGCCAAACACCCATGTCAGATGAGTTAGAGGAACTCCTTGCACTATAGGAGGACAACCCGGTAGTGACAGTCCTGAAACTAGCACACAAGGGAACCTGTCATTATAGTACCTTCCTTTGTGTTCCTTTTTCCGGAGGTTTTTCCCAATGTCTGAATGACCTCAAATCACAGATAACCTTCCTCATCATCCTCAGCCATCTATTAAATTGGCCCCCAATTAAACCAGGCCAGGGGTGCCAAGGCTCAATTCTCCAAGTATTTCTGTTTTAAAACTCCCACCCATCTGGGTGCCAAACCTGCTCATTGTCACTGACAAACAAATTAATACAACTGGTAAGTGATAGGCTACTACCTCACTATAACTGGGCTTTTTTGACGGCAACAGGAGGCAGCTAAACATCACTCCCAAGGAATAGACAGGTCAGTTCTGAGCTTTCTAGGGCTTTTAAATCCACATATTTCTCACCCCCTTCCTTCAAAAATGAGCTAATGGACACTACATCCCCATCCTGATAACACAATAGTGGCAGAAGTTTAAGGAGACATGTCAAAGAGGCATGGGGACCTAGCTCTGGTTCCGATAAAAACTGTACTATATGTGGACTTGATAGTCCCTATATTCCCCCAGGAGTGAGAGTCTCCTCTTTTATAAAGTTATTAGACAGGAGGTTTTGAATATAATTTTGATAATCAGTAGCCAGCCTCTGAGGGAGCATCTAACTACGGGTATGTTCAAACTGTTTGCAAAATTAGAAAAATGTGAAGTAGCATGTAGCAGAAAAAAAACATTATTTCCTAAAATCAACTGCATCGGTAAAGTTCTTTTTTTGTTTTAATGCAATTCAGGCTAAACAATTACTTTTTCTATGAAGGAGCAAGAATGAGATCCTGGCAGGGCATGTCTTAAATGTAAGTGGAAAGAAGTGGGATTCCATGTAGAGTGGGCCATATCACAGGTGGTCATATCTCTGGTCTAGACATCTGTGGCAATTTGGTATTGTACAGGTAGAAGTTGGTCTGGTGACCTTAAAGCCTTAATGCCTTATCCCCTGTGGGTATTTCCAGCAACCTTTCTCCTGAAGATTGCAGGATTGCTGGGAGCTTTGAAGTTTGAAGAAAAATTTAACCTGACATTTCACCACTTATATCAACTTTAGGCAGCTTAGCTTTCCCCAGCATTGGATATTAGAGAGATGGAGGGCTACTATCTACCCTAGTAGGGGTACCCAAACTCTTTACAAACCATCACTGACCTCTGTATCTGCTTATATTGTGAGGTCATATATAAGAATCTTAAAATATCACAACAAAGACAATAAAGTTGCTTTTGTTTTCTAACAGCTTTGTTCACACTACGTACCTTATATGTGTGTTATATGAAAGAGTGTCAGACATTGCATAGAAAAATATTAACCTAACAATGAAGTATAAGCAAAGGAGAGTGTTATGAAAGAAGACTCAAGTTTCCTTTTGTTCCTGTTTTTGTTCATTAGCCCCTTTACACATTCTTCTGGTAAAATGTCGGATTAGGTGGTTTGATATAAAAACACCCTAATATTTATGTGCACATGAAAAAAAAGGTGGTAAGAGAATAATGTCGGCTGTGACTTCTTATCTCTTTTTGAAAATTGCCTGGCTGTCTTTGGCTTGTTCTCAATCAGTGACCAATAAACTACTAAAAGCTCTCTTCTGGGAAAGCCTTCTACAAGATTTTAGACATTTTCACTGAACAAGGAGGAGCTTAAAAGTTCTTGGCCCTAACCACTTTCCAAAATGTTACTGGAATAGCATGGTTTTTATTGTAAAGTGCCAATATGCTTAACTGTGGTGCCATTTATTGTTTAAGGTCACTGACAGTAGGGTATGAAGAATATGTCATCTGATGAGTAACAATATCAAATGGAGACCTCCAAGATAATTTTGTGATTGAATTATATTGAATGACTTGTTACTGTCAGTGAATCATGGTTACATCACTATTATGATTATAGTTGTACCACTATGACAACAGTTTTTGCAGGAAAGGCTCTTGGATTCTCCAAGAAATTCAGGACTCCAAAATCAATCATGAAAAAAGGTCATGGTCATGCTGTTTGGGATGTGAAAAATATTTTAGCCACTGAAGCAGTAAATGAACAATTCTACTTCAACTTACTGTGCTGGTTTTAGGGAGGCCTGGAAAAAAATGGAAAGAGGAAATTTACAATAATTGTTTTGTTGGAGTAAAATGCACCCACACTCAAGACGGTGGATGTTTTATTTGGAGTTTGTGTGCACAGACTATCCATCCTGCTCACCAGATCTTGAGCCATCTAACAATTATATTGTTTCAATAATTTGAAAGGTAGGATATTTTCAAAGGATTTAGAGGAGATAACAACAGCAAATTGAGTATTTACTTCTTCACTATAAAATTTTAATGCAGCATTTCCTGATCCATAGTCAGTGTTCCATACATAGATGGTTTATCACAAGAAATAAAAACTTAGAAGTATCATTAGTGATATTATAAGACGATTTTCAGACGATTGTTCAGACTAGTAGCATAAAGAAGGTAGAACATCAAGCTGTAGCCAAGGGGAGTCAGGAGAAATATATCACTAACAATCCGTCAGCATTTTATGGTCTAATTACTATTTAATGTCCAAATATTTTGCTTCCACAGTGATGTATATACAAGCATTTTTTTCTCCTTTAAAAAAAAACCTACTAAAACATGTTAAGGTCTGCAGAGGTGGCTTGAGTGAATACATTGCACTCCTCCGTATTTTATTTGTGCCTGAGCTGCATGAATTATATATGAATTTCTATTCTTAGCCATAAAATTTTGATGACATCAAGTCCCATGGCTGTGTGTCATTGCCAAGTGTCATCTGAGATTTCAGTTTAGTCTGCTGGTAAATAAACTTAATTTTTTTTTTTTCCTGTTTCTTTCCTAAACTATTAGAGGATAACACTCCTGAAACATTAGCTAAAAGTAGGCAGAGATACAAAAGTAAAACCTAACACAAATCCTTAAAAAGTTAAATCTTCTGGGAAAGTGTTGTCCTGGTTCTTCTAAGATGGTATGTAAAATGCATATCTTTTGGGCCACGTGTGACCATTATTGGCTAACAAATTTAAACTCAAAAACCTGTTATTCTGCAATTGATAAAAAAGTCTATATTTTCATAATTTTATAGCTCCGTGCTTTAGAAAAATGTTTAATTAAAAATCAAAATGTTTCATTGTCACTTTTTGGTGGGATAAAGTGTCATAAACTGCATTTAGACAGATCAAAGGAGATGATTAAGGAGATCAAAAAGCTTTGTAATGGAATCAGTACAGTCTTCTTAAAACAGAATGTATTCACATATGGTATCAATTACAAATCCCAAAATAAGGAGATTATTCCTCATTTCAGGATAGTGGGTGGAGCATCCCTTTTCGTCCTGCCAGCCTAATGAAGATCCAGAGTGAGTACAGTCATGGCCTAATATTAAAAAAGTCATATATTTATTTAGAGCAAAGTGCCAATATCTGCAAAAAGGCTTATGGATATTAAGAGAACATACGAGCCCCTCCCATTTCAGATGTAGCTAACTGCAATGCCAAAGCACTGTCTTATGGGTAATGACACTACTCACTTTGACACCAGCTGACACCACGTATTTTGGTGACAGACGTGACAAACAAGGAGCATCTAGGGATTGTAGCAAAGATATGAATAAGTAAGCATCTAAATAAATCTACACCTTTGACGTCATTGTTATGAAACCTGCTCAATGAAGATCAGTGTTTCTCATCTTGTACCCCTTTAATAAAGTCATTATTTTTGCAGAAACCCCCGATCTGATTTCATGCAATGCTTGATGAGGGTGGATTTTACACAACAATATAATATTCATTTTGTGTATAGTTTATTGTTGGCCAAATCAAAAAATCGAATGCAGTGCTTCATAGCAAGCAGAAGTAACCACGGCTTATCAGAACGATCACCATGGGTGCACATACTGCTGTTTTAGAACTAGTTCTAAAGATCCTGAATAGGGAGCAGTGGAGTTATTTCTATGCAGAAATAATAAAACAAGAACATTTGCTCACTGATATGCATAGATAAGTTAAAAAATCTACTCAACACCTTATTTTTATAATCAAATTATCATTGACTCCAATGCATTTTACAATGAAGGTGACATTTTGCTGGAGATTTTGAGGAAATAAAAATATTTCTCTCATGTGAGATCCCAAGACATCAAAAAATAATAACTAGGAGGTTTTGCCTTCACCTTTTTGCACATTGCTCAGGTACTGCAGGAAATCTAAGATGGTATTATTGTTTAGTATTAGGTAGATCAGATCCTCTACATATTTACAATCTCAGCATGCACAGGGTAAATGTGAGCAAAAAAAGGAGTGGTGAAAGAAGTTCCCATAAATACATGTCACTAGAATTAGTTTGGATATCCTGGAAATGATTCATGAGCTTCCTGGTAAATCAAATTATGTTTCAGTAAGATGTAAGTCTTAAAACTGAAATGCAAGCTTAGGAGTTTGGCATCGTTAGCTTCAAAGGCTCTCATCAAGTTTTTTTTAAATCAGTTAAACATCCATATATCATATGCTGAGAATTAAAAACGTTCCAGGCACTGCAAAAAACTTTTGACACACCCTCAATATAACATTTAGATTTGTCTTCTGAATGCCTATTCAGATTCACTTTTCATTTGTTTTGGCAAAGGCTTTTCCCTTTATTCATTTCCCAGATGACTCATAATTACTATGTATATAAGCCTTGAAGGCTTAAACCTATCTTTTTTCTTTCAATGTTAAATTATGTAGAGTGGCAATAAATGTATATATATATATACATTTATGCATGCTGAGATATTTTCAGTATTTACTTTATGATAGGACAATATGCAAACAAGAATGTTAAAATAAGCCATGTTATTATCACTTTATAAAGTTTTTTGCAGATTTGGCATTCGTAAACCACATTGATGCATTATAATCCGTATAGTTTACGACATTAAGTGGTTTTATCATTCCATACCTCTAATATTTGTAAATAATTCAGTAAGAAAAGAGTGCAGGGAATACACAATAGCATTCAAAGTTTTAATAGTATAACAGAAGTTCATTGTAAAATGTTTGTAGAGTTAGTAGATGAAACCTTTAACCTTGTGTAATCTGGAACTTTAGGTGTACTTTAAAGGTCACTTTACAAAGATTAGAAGTTGCTGCACCTAAATAATTTTCCAACAAATCTTTATTCCTGGTAGGTTCTTTCCTGAGATAAATACGGAGGACTAGCTGTCTGGTTGTTATATAGAACCACTTAGGCTACGCACACACGAGCAGTAATTATCGTTGAAAACAAAGGACTAACGACCGTTCGTCCTATAGTTGTTAACAAAAAAAGTGAACAATGACTGGCCACCAATGCTGATGAACAAGGAATCTCGCTGGAAACGAACGACCGTCCCAGTGGATCTGATTGGGTGACGATTGTTCACTATCTATTGTGTGTGCGGTCATTCAATGATCGTGGATGGTTCTGCGGTACACTTTCTCCTGTACATGTGACTTCCTGCATCGTTCAAATGTTCGTATCTAGCGTGTGTACATTATTGTTGGATTATATTTGAATGATCATAAAGTTTCAGCATGTAGAGAATTGTGCACAATACGACCGTTCAAAATAATTGCAAATAATCCTTGATCGGTCGTTGATCGGTCATTAATCGTTCGTTTTCTAACGACAACTATTGCACATGTGTAAACGTAGCCTTACTTCAATTCTTTAAATCTTTTCTTCATAATAAATATTCACATAAGAAAATTTCAGCTTAATCAGACTTTTCAGACAATCATATATAGTGCAGGTCAGTGAAATTAAAGAAGGCAAAAGTTTAGCATAATAGACAAACAAATAATTACAAAAAAAGGTTAGCAATGGGGCACCCATATTTTTCTTAGGGTTTGTTCACAGTACCTGCAACACACAGTAATGCACCTTGTTTGTATCAATGCATTATGGTGTCATTCATTGGTATCATTTTTACAGCCTGATGCGGAAAAAGTTCAGTTGAAAACTTTCTTTTAATTTTAATTTATTCCCAACAACATAAAAACACATGATTCACTTCCAACGGTTATAAAAATTTAGAATGGGCATCAATGTTGCTTTTACACCCAGCAGGCCAGAAAGCCTTTGTCAATCTGGCTGTAAAGGATTATATGACAAATGAATTAATTCCATTTATTTTTTATAAGAATGGTATGCAATCCATAAAAATAATTATGGTTGTCATACAGGCTGGAAACATGTCAGCCCTTGTTCCTCTGTAAACTTGGTATTTATTGAAATTATTAGTTTACATAGAAATGATATCATTGTTCTTGCTGTCTGTGCAGTTTACAAAACATTAAATGGACACTGCATTTCTGACACGATGAATATTCTATGCTTGCTAAAATATATTCTGAACCTGTAAAATAAAAACTATTGCAGCTACCTATCTAATGACTGCTAAGCTGCAATTTATTACCTTTTGTCTTTAGGTTTCTATAGAATATTGAACCTTTTTAGGTACTATTGCCAGAAGAACTCTATGATGATTTGTTTTACTAAAGGAATTTAGGATATTCACCTACCAGGAATTATTGCCCTGCATGAGATAATTCACATTATTACAATTGCACATTATTACACATTAATATTACAATTGCTCATTATTAGATAGTTGGAGTCTACAGAACTCTCATTTATTGGGCTAAGTGAAGCATACCTTGCAAAGTGATAATTTACTTTTCGATGTGAATTGCCTATATTCCTTCAGTAACTCAACCTCCATGGACTACCTCGAGTTTCGATTACAGAGGCAGCAACAAAGAGTACTACTACTGTCATGCATTCTCGAATGCTCTGCAAAACCATTATTGTACACCTTGCATTAAAATGTAAATACTCAAATTTATCCCCAAACCCCCAAATCTCCTTTTCAGTAATGTATTAAAAACATATTTTTTTTTACCCCAGTGACACTATGCAACAGCATTGCTTTGTTTGGAAATACATTATTATATGCATGTGCTGTAATCCAGCAAAGAAATAGGAAATTTGGATCACACTGGGTTTCTGGAAAATCAACTTGTATTATTTCTTACTTCAAATTTTTTAAAAGCATAAAAACTTGAGAAAAGAACACGCATTTGAGAGAAGTATTGAATTTTTCCCTAAAATGATTTAAAAGTTTATTTGTAAAAAAAAAAAAAAAAATTATTAATAGTAAAAGTTTTAAAGTAAAATTACTCTCCCCTTTCTGAGTTTTTTAATGATTTACACTGCAGAAAGCAATGCGTGATTGGCAGCAACTGTACTGTTGGTATGTGAATGGAGACAATCTAGGAAATTTTGATTGGCAAGGAAAATGGAAGCGTTGTGTTCAAAATTTAGTACCTCTGGCTTTGTACAATCTGCAGTTCACAGCCAGAAAGCATTCCGTGAGAAAAATGCCCTGGAAAATTAAGAAAACAGAGCCAAAATATTTGTATCCTGCTTCCAAAACTTGTCTTCACGTTTCATTAAACAAGTTTGGAGAATCAAAAATTGGATGAACAATTCTAGGAAAATAGGGTTTTACCTGCTGCTGTACTATAGATAGGAAAGGTCACCTAATTAAGTAAAAATGTTGAATAATTTTTATACTTTCTCCCTTTATGCAAAACTAAAGTATGGCTTTTGGCTGGACTAAAACTTTCAAGTGTACGTGAGCTCAGAGTATGGGCATTAAACTATTTATGGATGTTTAACAAGCACGAAAATATTCTTACATAAGCTAATAGTGACTCCTCTAATTACATTTAATATCAGGTTATGTCATCTTAAAGTTAGAGGTTCTTGTAACAGAAAAATTTTTTGATGGATCCAATCTGGTCAGATAGGTTGGGAAATCTTACCAGATTCAAAAAGTCAGGTTTTTTTTTTCTTTGGTATCCTACGTGTTACAAATTCATTAGCCCTTGTTGCTTTCTTTCACAGCAAGGTTCCTGTAAGAATCTGTTGGCCATTGCCTTGGAGTTGTGGTTCTTTTTACCTTTGCTGACTGTTTCTTTGTATGTTTTCAAACTTGTCTTATATGTAAAAAATGTTTAAAAAAAGGTCAAAATTTAGACTTTTTTTAATGAATTGCACTATACATGTCAATCTGTCTGGGGAGTATACAGCTTCCATGGGTGTGCCAGTTACCAATGGTGTGCTGTTGCACTGATGTGTCAGAAAGGATCTGTCATTAGGTGAGTGATGGGTGCAAGGGATCTGGTGATCATTTTCCATAACTGGTCTTCACTACCGGATAGGCTAAACCCACATATACGTGTCATTGACAGGCACAAAAAAAAACCCAATCCAACTACCCAACCACAACTACTTTTTAAGCCTAAATCTAGCAAAAACATTTTTTTTAAGTTTTAGATTTAGACTCTTTGTCAAGTTTTTATCATCATCGTTCATGTTTTCATTGGAGAGATTTATGTATTGCTGACTATTGCCACTGAAACAGAAAGTAAGGACAAATCCAAAAGTTTAGAGGTCTTCCAAGAAAAAGAGGTAAACCTTCTAAATTCTACATTTCAAAAAAATTATATCTTAAAGATCACAACAAATATCTATCTAATGTTAGATTCATTTAGAAACACCTGCTGATTGTTTAGAATAGAAGGTTTACAGCCTGCTAAAATTTTGCTGTAATAATACAATAATGTTTTTGCCATTCTGCCTACTTTTTGCAATTCTTACACTATAGTGTGACAGTGTGTCCTCTCATGTCAAACGTTAAGACTAAGTTTGCATGGTCTGGTTTTTTAGAATTAAAATGCAGTGAATAATACCAGATTTCAACTGCCCAAAATGCAAAACACTTTTGGCCATCCTGGTTAACCGTTTGTAGTCATGTTCAATAATTACACATTACTAGATTTTGATCCTGCCGCCCCAGCTCTCTGTCTATTTGGATGTTGGGATAATCTTTCCGACTTTGTGCATGATGGGGGGGGGGGGGGGGGGGGGGTGTGGTTCTCAGTCTGTCCTCTGGCGGCCAGAAGAGCTCTGCTCATGGCATGGATGGACCCTCTCCCTCCAAAGACAGAAACAATTTTAGGGGGTCTGAAAACGAAATTTCATAGACAGGCACTGGATGCTGAAATGAATGACAACAAACATATCAACAATTTTTTTGACAAATGGTATCACTTTATTCTCTATTCTTTTACATCATTTTGGAACCTCAGACAAACCACATGGCATATTCTAAATGTATTTTTATGCTAGGAATGATGAAGGATAGCCAAAAAAACAAAAAATGTGAACAATGTTTAATGATGTTTTACGTAGGCAACCCTTCCACCCATACTATGTATCCCCTCCTTTTGTTTTTCTCTCTTTATGTTATCAGTGTTTTATAAACTTCCAAGGTATTTGATACTATGCTGTTATTTTTTTTCACTGATGTTTCATTTCACTTGTTATTTGCAAAATTGTCAATAAAAAGAAAAAAAGCAAAAATCTAACGTTCCCTCAAATACTTTCTGATGGAAATCAATTACTGCCATTGAAACATATGGACATGGAAGATTGCCACAGGGGGGATGTTTGAGAGAATGTCAGATTTATGAGGGGGTGCTGAGAAGTTCCTGGCTTTGCCCCCTTCCAGATGAAATAGAAAAATGAGTGTGGGGGCATATGACAGCCTAATATCTTAGTATGTAACCATGCAAATATCAGGTCTTTGTGATTCCTAAAACAGTTTTTTTCTCTTAGTGAGAAGCTGTGATGGCAGAGGCACAAGTAAGTTTCAAGTCGTTGGAGTTATGGGCCATCATGAAGTTTTTTCTTCTCCAGGGAAAGTCAGCAAGGACATTCACACTAAGATGTCACAAACACCGGGGGAGAAGTGTTCTTCCTACAGCACTGTCAAAACCTAGACTGGGCAAGATGAGCACGCAGTGGGAGCCCCCCACCCTCAACTGACCTGGCAACCTGCGATGCTGTCCATGAGCTGATTATTGAGGACCGGCGAATATTCGCGAAAAAGATAGCCCAGATACTTGACATCTCACTGGATTGTGTTGGGTTTGTTATCACCACTATCCTAGACATGCGCAAGCTTTCAGTGAAGTGGGTGCCAACATGTTTCAACAGTGATCAGAAGAAGAAACACGTTTTATGTTTTAACAGTATTATGCTAACCCCCTGGACCAGCTGAAGGAGGCAATTAAGATGAAACGCCGTGGAAAGTTGACCAAAGGGATTCATTTCTTGCAGGACAATGCACCTGCGCACACGTCCAATGTTGTGGCTGCCAAATTGAACACCCTGGGTTTCCAATTGGTTTACCATCCTCCCTATTCACCTGACCTGGCCCCTTCAGACTATTATCTGTTCCCAAATTTGAAGAAACACCTGAAGGGGCAACGTTTTGAGGACATTTCAGACGTCAAAGATGCTGCTGGGAGCTGGTTTGCGGCCCAACCAAAGAACTTTTATTTGAACATCAGTGTAAACTTAGCCTAAACATAAAAAACTAGAGCAAATTTCAATTCAACCTGTGATTACATATGTTTTGGGAAGTCTGTAAATGGGCCCCATCTGTTTTTTAAAAGCATGAATACACTACAACTATACTTTAAACAAAGCATTAATAGCGAAGAAGCTCAGTGTCAAAAAGTTTTCCTTCAGCTTGATTCTGTTTGCAAACAATTTTATTTCTGTAAGAAAATGTGGGTTACTAGGGCACAGATTCTTGTGTAAAACTGCCAGAGGGGTGCATTGTGTTGTCATCTGCTATTTCTGTCAAATGTTCCTTAAGACGTGTACTATTACAGAGTGAAAACATAAAATAAAAGGGAATGTCGTGTGCATGTATCATTGCCAGGAGCCTCCCCATTACTTTCACTTTTCATCCTTATGCAGTGGAGGATAGTGGAAAACTGTTGAGTTTTCCCATCAGTCAGTTTCACACAAACACTCTCCTTTTGAAAGGTTGCCCCGAGGTGCGGAACACATCTGCTATAGTCTGAAGACGTCGACCATGTGATGCTCTGACCACACAATGGACCAGGACAGTAGAGTAGGGAAAACATGCCTGAGGCAAAAGACTAAGTGAACTGACTGTTCTCCTTCCATTTCTGTACAACAAAGATATACATGATTTGGCATTTTCCTGATGGAATCTGAAGAATGTCAATTTAAAACATCACTTCGTAGAAAACGGCGGAAATAAAACACCCAGCAATGTTATTTAACATGTGTTACCTCTTCTGGCTGTTTTAGATAACAGGTCGAAATCTGCCAGCCAAAGCAATTGAATCCATATTCTTTGGTATGCCGAAGCGATCATGTGGGAATAATATTCCGCTGCATATGCTTGGGAAAAGAAAGCCGTTCATTGATTAAAAATTTAAAACAATACATAAACCAGGTGTAGGCTAGACACTCATCATTTCTGGTCTTGGCTTAGAATAATTAATATTAAACATTATTATCAAAAAATATACTTCTGGAATATTGTGTCCTATTCAAATATTGGTGTTGTTTTATCCTGTTTAATATAATGTGCTTCATTTTGGTAAATAAAATAGAATGATGTATTGGCCACAGTAAAACCAATGTCATTATTGGCAAGGTTATCTACGCCTCCTGTGTCATCGTCTGTATCTGTCTGTCATTTGCTGTTAGATACCGTTTATTAATAACAATTATTGCAGTGAGCGAACAGAAATCTCTCTCTAACAGAGGTTCTGAAACTAGTTAACAAAAGTTCTAATCTTTCTCCACTCTGTTCATAACAAATAAGTTTAGGGTAGACAAACAGTTTAAAGATGAACTTTTACATTCAAATCAAATAAACACAGCAATGTAACTTTCGGTAACATTCTTTGCTGAATTAACATGCTTACCAGCTCAATGAATCCATCAACATTGATCTTTATTATGCTCTTAGTGTTGAGTCCATGCCACAACGCCATTTTATCACATCATCAGGAGCTGGCTGTCTCTTCCACATTCTTGTAGCCGGATCTCTGTCTGTACATGCACAAGATTAGGCACCATGTCATTTTGGCTGCCAAGCAAAATATCACTTGGCTTTGGGTGTGTAAGAGGCATATCGCCAAGGTGAGGAGTGAGAAAATGGGAGAGAGCAGCTGGAAAAAATAGAAAACAATGGTATTAATTAATAATCATTTAAAAAAGTGTATTGGTCTTCTCCATATCTATATACTCACCTCCCTTTCCCTCTCTGGTTTCTATGGTCTTTAGGGAAAATGGCCTGAAACCCCGGGAAAATATAATACAGCACTGATGGTGCCAAAAAAGCTTGATATACAAACTTGGAATAAGGTGCTGATATTAGGTTGTACTTGTGCTACGGATATCTGTAGCCCAACTCTCTGGAATAGTCTTCCTCGTCCTATTCTGCTTGCTTCTACTTTCTGCTCATTTAAAGGAGCACTCAAAACCCATTTTTTAAACTTGCCTACCCATCTTCTTCTGTCTTGAAACCGTCACAACTTCCCATCACTACATATCTCCTCCACTATTGTGTGTTACTTCCCCCACTTCCCAGATTGTAAGCTCTTCAGGGCAGGGTCCTCTCCAGTGTCACTGTCTGTATCTGTCTGTCATTTGTGACCCCTATTTAATGTACAGCGCTGCATAATATGTTGGCGCTATATTAACCCTGTTTAATAATAATAATAATAATAATGCTTTTTCAATGGCAGCTTCTCTGATATAATTTTAAAGCAGCATTTTACCTAGTGTCGGTAAAAATCAGAATGGAAAAACAATAGAATAGTTTAGGGAGGGAGGGGAAAATGGAGGTTTAAAGCACAACAGTTACCCATCCCTGGGTGCTGCCATCTTCTCCCTTATTTTTTCTATACCCTGAACTTTGGGCAATAATTGGTATGTTTTTATTAGTAATATTATTATTAATATTAATAATAATAATATACCAACCAGTCAAGTGACAATTATAAATCTGATTTAGGGTAAATACTAGACATACACATGCTAATATTGATGGTTTTTTATTACTTTCAGTCCAAATCATATGGAGTTAAAAGATCTTTATGTGTCACTTTAAAGTGTCACTCATAGTGTTATTTTTTTCCTCATTTTTAAGCACAACAGTGGTAGAACCCAACAATGGTAAATAAAAGTATTTTTTAATAATTCTCATTGTATATGTAATGTCTTGTCTGCTACAAAATAACAAATTCATCTAAATGTCGTATGGTCAATTGCCATGGAAAATTGGGTCTGATTCTTTAAAATTCTCCAAGGCTGGAAAAGATACACTTTCATCAGTAAACCTAGGTGATCCAGCAAACCTGGAACGGATCTGGTACAGGATTGAAATTTGCTAATAAATCCATTCCAGGTTTGCTGGATCACCCAGGTTTACTGATGAAAGCGTATCCTCCCCAGCCTTGGTGAGCTTTAACAAATCAGGTCCATAAATTCCTCATGGAAATTACACTTTTTTTCTGTTCTTGAAATAAATTTCAAGGTCTAATAATAAAAAGACCGTACCTGTAAAAAGATTTTGTTTACTTAAAAATATGTCCGTAATAGTGGTTCTTGGGCTGAAGCCGGGTGTCAGTTCCATATCATGGGAGTCAAGTATGGAAAGATTTGATTGGAACAATTCTCTCTAAGACCAACACAAGGACCAAATAAGCTTTGAGTTTTACCCATTTTGGTAATCAAATTTAAGGTCCTCTACAAAGCTAAATTTTAATTGGGAAAGAAAAACATTTAAACATTTAAAAACATCCATCTACAAGTAATATTGGGTATAAACAATGAAAAATGTTATTATGTCATTATACGTCTGCGAAGGATAAAATGAAAAATTCTGTTTCTTTTCACATCATAAACTGAGAAATGAAACCATTTATTAGTTCCATATGAACTGAAAATAAAAAATGAAAGACATATGCTAAGTATAGAACTTAAAGTCTCCAGTCAGTAGGGGGCATTGAAAAAAAACACTTCTAGAAAGAAAAACTTTGGACACCCTAAGGTGAATTACTGTAATTATAAATGTCATGGCAGCACAATTTAACCTCTCCAAAGTAACAACAGAGATTTTGCTGGTGTAATGTTTAGGTTTGGATCAGAATCCAGGCTAGCAAACTACAGAAAGCTTGAGTACATACATTTGAAAAAATGAATATACCACATTGAAATTGTTAAGTTTGTTCTAGTTCACAAGCCAACATTAGTTTTTTTAACAGTGTCTACAGCTAAAGTTGATATATTTGAACAAACAACACATAAAATGTACTTTGTGTATTTGTTCTGTAGCCTAAGTGAACAAAATTGAAGATGTGTCATGTAGAAAAATAAAAAGCACACCTCTACATTTACCATCATTTCAAATCCATATCATTAAAATTAGATTACAATAATAATTTATTTAGGGAGTATGCTGGCTGAATCTGTGTTATCTCTATCTCAGATATCTAGGATCAGGTGTTCTCTTGGCTATTGATGTGTGTGGTGTCATCATGCTAACATCAAAACAGCTCTCTAAAGCCCTCCGTAAGAAGGATATGGATGCTTAATAATCTAGCAAGAAACTTAAGAAGAACTTCAAAATTCATCCTAATGAAAATAATTTACAAGTGGTGTAGATTTCTAATAGCTGCTAGTTTGTTTAGGACTGGTCAGCCCAAATTCTATCTAAGGAACTCAAAGAACTCCAAAATGCTATTGCAAATAACAGTAATTCTTTCAACAACATTTGGTGTCAAAGAGTATACATCTCCATAGAAGCTCTTAATTATGGTTAAAATGTTATGATGTGGGGTTTCTTTCCTGCTTCGGAGTTTGGGCAGAAATTGAAGCAGAAATTATTCTTCTGATACAATAATGATTCAAAACACACTAACAAATGCATCAATAAATGGCTCAAAAGAAAAAAAATAAGGTTTTGGGACTGGCCTAGGTAAAGTCCTTATCTGAATCCCACTGAAATGTTGTAGGGGATTTGTTCATGAACAGTTCAGTTCATGGAAGGAAACTAACAAACCAACAAACAAATTCTAACAAAAGTAATTTTGCATGTAGGAATGCTCACAAATGTCAATTTAATGCTCCTGGGAATTTTGCATTGTATTGGTTGGAGTCCGGCCACATCATTAACCTCCATCTGTGGAACTGGTGAACTAATTGGAAGCAGCCAAAAGAAGCAAGGTAAACTTGCATATAATAGATTATTTCTAAAAATAAACACAAAATATCCAGGTACTAGGGACACAAATTATACTTTAAAATGTACAGAAGTGGCCTTTTTACTTAATAATAATATTGGTCATTTAAAAATGTTTTAAATAAAGCAGACTTATTAAGATCCTCCAAAAGGTAGACCCTTACACAAGTTTAGGAAGGAGTTAGAGCCCACCCCTTGGCTGAGCTGTGAAAATTCAAAAGCTTTTTCACTGACACAAGGAGAGTCAGGAGGGAGAAGAAGGGGTTAATGGGCAGTAGGAGAAATGTCAATGTAGAGTAGATTTTTAGCTTTCTAGCATCAAATAATTTTATAATAATTTAAAAAATATAACACAACCATGATGATGGATATGAGTGTATTCAATAAAATATCTCTGTAGTGCAAAGATGCACAGTTCCAGTTCTTGAGGGCCACATTCAGGATAAAAGTTTTTCCAGCACACAGGCATTTTTTAACTATAGTAAAACAGCATCCTATTTAAATGATTCCTGCCTGTTACAGAAATGCTCAAAATATATGTTTGTATCCTGGTATTTGAGGACTGGAGTTGGACACCCCTGCTATAGTAAGTATGTTGTGGTTCTGTTTGCTTCAATCATCCAATTATGTTCAAGGAAAAAGTATGGTTTACTAAAAGTGAACATTCAATGTGTACAGTGTACTCTTTTTGGTAAATGATCTCCAGTGGCAGACCTAACATTTACCATCATTAAAAAACGTAATTTTGCTTACAACACACATTTTCTTTAAACCTACTAAGTTAGGTGCTCTTTCTCTCCAAACTTTTGTAAATTAATTCAAACACCTAGGAAAAATAATTACCCGTGCAATTGTATCTGTATATATCCACTTACAAATTCATGGATAAGCTCTGTGTCTCTTTATATACCTAAATTAATCTACACATAAATGCCTGAGCAACCCATGTGCAGTGGGATCGGCAATTTTTGTTTTTCATCCTAAGTCATCCTTATTTCATTTTTTTTCATCCTGCGAAGAAGAGCACCGGGACGGATGCCGAGACGACGCAGGGACCTGATGCTGGACACCCACGGAGTGATCGGACTGCCCTGCGGGATTGAAGGTAGTGTGTTTTTGTTTGTTTTTTTGAGTATAGTTTCTCTTTAAGGGCAGATTTCATAACAGAAACTGTTTCGTTTAATCTTAAATCACATGTACTTTGCACACACACAAAGTATTTCCTTTTTTCATAAAGGGCTACTGAATATGGGCTGACATTCATTGACATACTGATAAGTAAATTACATTATGACCTTTTCAGTGTTTATGGCACGTCTTTGTAAATGTTATCAAAGCCTTTTATTATTATAATTTGCATTACTGAAGTGGTATATAGCACTCCAGGATGTATGAATTCTCTTTCATTGAGTGTTAAGTCCACCATGGAGAAACACTGCACAGTCCAAACTCCAAAGATAAACTCCTCCACACCTTGTGACTTAAAAAAGGAGCCATGATGTAGCGGGGGTAGTAATAGGTGTGGGAGCAGACACAACACATGGCTGGGCATAAGCTTTCAGGAGTGCTGGTTCTTTACTGGACATAACTACATACAAAGTAGAACTCAACTTACGTGTCCATTTTTTGTATTGTAGCTATTAGAGCCTGACTCCAATAAAAAACTTTTTTTTAAAAAAAAGATTCTCAAAAAGAAAGTAAGGTTGATAATTCGTGTCAAGCATACATAAACCCAATAACTATTTATCTCAAAAAGGCTTATTTTTTGCATTGTAAATGTAGTTTGCAAGATTGTTTAGTGTGAATACATGTAAAAAACTTTTGATGCTGTCAGTTTCTCCTCTCTTTTTTAATATGATGACCACCTTCCCTTAAGATGAACTGACCAAAGTGAATGATGAAGCACCTGTGTCTTTAAGGACAAGCAGGAGGCATCCCCCTGTGTCCTGCCCTATAGAAAATGACAGCAGTTGTCTCCATTTGGTCAATTAATGATCCACATTAGGGGACCACTGCACTACAAAACTTTAGGCTCTGATTACTTTAAAGTGGAACTAAACCCGCAATTACTCACATATCCCTGTTCCATCATAAGGCACCACCATCATCCTTCTTTGTTTCCCAAAAATGATCTTTGACAAGCTTGGATGACATAACTTCATTCATTCAGCCCGTGCAAAGGAAGCCGGTAATGCCGAGTTTCACCTGGGCGGCAATCAGGCAAGTAAGAACAGTAACTGCAGAAAGGACATTGCCTGCCTAGTTGAAAAAACAGATATTTTTGGTGGACTTGACAGTATTTTTTTAATTGTTACACCACTTATTCTGTTCTTAAACAATTACCTTCTGCCTTAACACATTCCATGGTGATTGGATTAGGGTGACTTTGGTGAAGCTGGGGTATGTTTCTGGCACAGAACTAAAGAAAATGCTTGGATAAACTGTAAAATGTCTCCAACATTAATGTGAGAGTCCAGACTATTCATTTACAAAATCTGAGCAAACAGTAAAACATTTTTTAAAAACAACCCTCATTCATATCTGTATTTGTAAGCTTTCTAGAGAAATTGATTTCCAAAGCTTGATGAAATTACAGCTCTTATAAGAACAAAATGCTGGCTGACTGCCAGCCCTCTAATGAAAACAACCAGTACATGTTTATAATATGCTATAAGCCAGTGGTAAACACAACCTCTCAGTGTTTGTTGTGATCCTTGAGAAAACATAACTTTACAGAGGTCACTGATGGTCGTTTTTAAGCTCTTACATTGCTTGTGAAAAATTTGTAATGTTTAATGTCCCAGTTGAATGTAACTAACCATTACTAGCTATTACTTATATATAGAGAACCTTCCCGGACGCATCAATGTATTACCATTTGTGCAACATCTACAATTAAGCTGGGTACACACATGCAATTTTTGTCATTGCAAAGGATCTTTCACGATCCTTTCCGACGACAAAGGACTACACGATGCATGAACGGTGCTGTACATACAGCACCGTTCTGCTCTATGGAGAGGGGGAGAGCGACGGAGCGGCACCCTGCTGCGTGCTCTACCCTTCCCTTGCATTAGGATCGCTCGTCGTTCATCGTTCGTGGATCTGCCAGGACGGATCCACGGACGATGAACGACGCCGACTGTACACACGCCAGATTCTCGCCCGATATCTGGCCAATGCCGATTATCGGGCGAGAAAAATCTGACGTGTGTACGCAGCTTTAGGCTATGTGTAAATGCTGGATTTCTGTTGCTGGAAATATTCTTTTGTGATAGACTCTAGTGACAGTAAAACAAATTATTTCTGCACACACGGCAATGTTTAGTTCAATGGACAGGGAAGGGCACTGTACAGCAAAATTCTCCAGAATTCTTCTTGTATTGTTCTATCAATGTCACTATGGTAATTGCAAATAAGACAATTGTAACAATGCCAAAGCAAAGAATGTAAAAGCAAAAAAAAAAAAACCCTCTTTTATTTATTTTGCAGCAGAAGCTGTGCAATGTTGTTGTTATGTAACTATGTCTTTGAGTTTAATATTTGAGTCCTTCAACCTTATTTTAAGGTGCATGTGCATCCAAAACTTATAGAATTGGTTGAAACCACTGCTGGGTCCTAACCAATATACTATACTAAAAAATAACTATACTGAACTTCAAAAGAGGTTTTCCTCACATTTACCAGACAGGATGTAAAAGAACATCTGCAGCAGGGACAGAGAAAGCAAAAAAAAACAGGGAGAGGTTTTAGCTTTCCCCCTATGTTACGAAAACAAAGAGTGTTTATATTTGTATGTTACTGTTGGAGATCAACCTTCATTTCCTGGGTGGTAAATCCACTGTCTCAGCAGGAAAACTGAACAGAAAATCTAACCCTGCTCTGCTCAAACCAAAACTGAAAGAAAAACTTTAAGAATGGAAACAAATGAGAGACAGAATGTTGTTTTTTTCCTTTGTTACAGAATAGATCTATATAATTTATAATTTGTGTGTCATTTATTTTAATATCTACAATAAATGAGTGTACTGTAAAACTTAACCCTAGTAGTGATGCTAGATTCCCTTTGTTCTAGGTAAATGTTTCTCAACCTGGGTTCCTCCAGAGTTTGGTAGGGGTCTCTTGAGCAATGAGCAGAACTAATGTAAAAATTAAAAAAAAATGACACCTTTACTTCCGCAGATTCCTTGATCGCTCTGGAGCTGTCTTCCATACAGTCCTGAGTCGTCCTGGTTTCTTGCTTCTTTTTGTGTCTTCTGTCATCTTCTTCCTCCTTCTTGTGTCTTCTGCCTACGTCACCCAATCTTGCACTGCACAGACATGACATTGCTGTTGTGTTTTGTAGAAAGAAGTGCTGATCTCACCATGCACGTGTGAGATTGTCACCTTTTCTTTTTCAATGACTGCAAAGCCCTGTTGGTGGATGCCCAATCTCCCCAGGAGGCTCTGTGCTCCTCTTCAGTCTTTACCCCTGCTGTGGTAAAGACAGAGGGGAAGGGTCTTTATATAAAAAAAGGCATTTAAAGAAAAAAAAAAAACACTTTGACGGGTTATTTACCGTTCTATATAAAGTAAAAATTAGGTGATAGGTCTGTTCAAGTGACACCTATGATCATTTGTCTATCTGCACATTGGCCAGCAAAGTAAGAAGCATTCTTCCCACTTGCCACCAAGCTAATATACTGTGAACTGTGGATAAAGCAATTGTAGCAAGGGTTTCCCAAAGACTTGAAAAATATTCCAAGGGTTCCCATGTAAAAAGGTCAAGATGTTTATTGTGAGTGAAAATCTACGGTAAATGCATCTGCTCCACCCCAAAGATATCATTTTAGTTGAAGCGTTAAAGAGGAGCTAAACCCTATCATTAAAAAAGATTCAAGAATCCAGAAGGTACTAGCTATGTCTCATGTATGTGCATGTGCAGCTTAGTGTATTATCCGGCATTGCTGGTTCATGGAAATAATGACAACTCTGGGTATGCGGACATTATATCATTACGCAATGGCTGAAGATCCCAAGCCTGGAAGAGGACTCAAAGAGTGCCAGGTAAATGTGCTGACACTGGCCAGAAGAGGTAAGTCTCATTACAAAATTGATTTGGTTCCTTCTGTCATACAGAACCTGTCTGCTTACAATTAAGGTTTAGATCCATGTTAAAGATCACTAAGGACCACTGTTTATTATGGGGAGGACACAGTAGAGCTCATTCTCCACTCATTGCTCCCCATACAACAGAACAGCACTGTCTGTACATAGTTTCTACTGTGGCTGCCAAGGAAAACGAATGATTGTTTCCAGTAACAATTATTAAGAGTCTGCACTAATCTTTTTATATATATCTGATCTGTATTATACTTTAGTAGCCTTATTTGACCTACATGCCTTTATCTAACATCAACATCAACTTAAGCCTTAGGAGAACTCAGGAGCTATAAGCTTTTCCTTGTCCCAGAGCATTTTAATTAAATTTAATTACAGAAAAAACTACACATCAGATAACAAGATAGTTCAGTAAATCTTCCAAACCTTCCAGCTTCACCAAACCACTATAAAGAGTTACTGAGAATTCCAAGCTATGCTCCTTTCTAAATCTTCATAAAAAACCCAGTCTGAAAGCAGACTGGACTTGTTAATAGTTTAATTTACATAGCAGATATTTGACTCACTGCCCAACCAATGGGATTTTAAAGAAAAACCTAAAATATCCACCTACAGACGAACCTAACATAAAAGTTACTACTCATGCTTTTTTTGAAACTTAGGAACAAAACTGTGAAGAACATAGAGAAAAGATATGGTGAAATGGTACAGGCAAGAAAGGATATCACATTATAGCCTGTTTATTAGTGAGAGCAGGTTTTTCATAAACACTTTCTATTTGTTTATGCACGTGTGTTGCATAACTGTTGCACAAGTGAGTAATTGAATGGTTGCTGGTGATAAGCAGAAGCATGGCTGTTGTTTGGTTTCATATCTGAGCAATTAGTTAGAGTTGTGGCATAATCCTATTTAAAAAAACATTTGTTGGAACACCATTTATTACAACAACAATCTTCCCTTTTAATTATATAGTATGTGCATTTTACATATTTCATGCGTGTTATTTACCTATAAAAGCCTTGCTTGTGTTGGGGATCAAAAAGAGTGCTGCTGTCACCCAAATGAACCTCTATAGTACTCCCCTTCTCTCCTGTCTGGGCAGCTGCATAAACAGTTATGAAGAGAGATGAGTGAAATGTTAGAGGAGCGTTGACCTTCCTAAAAAGTTAAAAGATTCAAAGTGAAAAAAAGTTTATGGTTAAAAAAGGCATTAAGCTAATAATTTATTTGTTTTGGCTGTATTTTTACCTGCATTTTTTTATGTAGGTATCATGGCTGCTTTAAAACTTTACTTTAGAGAGTGCACAGCTGGCTTAAGGGCCAGATCTCCTGTCTCTGCGGTGCCGGGTCCCAACTAGGTTAACTGGCTCCCCCAGATTTTGTCCTTGGCACAAGTGGAAAAAAATAAGCCAAAAATTAATAAATGAAACTTGACAAGCAAATTCTATTGGGGATATATGCCAAGTGGGGACATAAAAACAGGGGTACAAGGTCATACTATGCCTGTCATATGTCAGATCGAAACCTAAATTGCTCAATCTCCAAGTTCTGACCCAAGGTCAGAGTAGCTCCAATATGACTTGGGATCCATCTGAACTATCCAAGGAAAAAAAAAGTTTCACTCTTAAACAGAAAGAGCCTAAATAAGAAACTTTATGAGGGGATTACCATGCGTTGTTTAAATGAAATCTGCAGATCTGAAATGTTAACAAATAACTTTTGAGATTACCTTACAATATAAACTCTTATATGAGATTTTAGTGACAGTTTCCATGTACATTTGATGTAATTTTGATTAGGACAATAGCTAAAATCTTTACTCAATCATAATTTTGAACTGTGAGTAATTTATTATTCCAACAATGTTTATACTTGTTAGCCCTGCGGGTCGTGCCGGCGTCGCTGCTCCTAATTGCAGGCACGGGTGCCGGATCCTATCTTTCAGGTAGAGTAACCCCATTACCTGTGTTCCATGCCAGAGTTTCCTTCCTGCTGGAGACTTGCACTGGTGTTTGAGCTGGCGTGGGTGTGTCTCTCTTCATCTATGAGGCAACACATACACGCCCTCTGTTTCTACAGCCTATGGCTGGATCTCTGCTAGTATTTAAAGGCACTTCCTACTACAGGAAGTTGCCTGGCAATCTCAAGGTTTTAGCTTGTCTAAACTCCTAGTGCAAAGGTGCTTCCTCTGTCTGCTTTACTGTGTACCGGACCTTGTTTACTAACCCTTGGACTTTGCCTGTTTGCCGCCTGACCCTGACCTCAGATTATGTTTATGGACTTTTGCCTGATTGCCGCCTCACCCTGACCTCAGGACTTGTTTTTGGACTTTGTCTGATTGCCACCTCCCTCTTGGCCACGCAAGCCCTCTCGGTGCTTGCACCGAGTACCCTGACCCCTCTGGTCAGCTGCCACTGACCCAGGGATCGCTCTGGAGTGGCACCTGGCAGCTACCCTGTGGCCCAAGCCTATCCTCACCATCAGAGGCTATAGTGAAGACCAGGGAGCGGCTTAGTTACGCCCCTCCGGAGCATACCCAGTCAGTGGCACAGTGAGACCCATGTGCATTACAATGCTGCTGATGTGATTATATGGAGTTTATTATTAATATTATTTAATAATTTGTAAAGGCTAAGAATTCGTGCTTGATGAAATATATATTCGTGGGGGATGTATATGACAATATTGCATTTAATTTGTTTGGAGATCATTGTATATTAAGATTGAACACACAGAGAAACATAGAGTTAGGTCCGCAAATATTTGGACGCTCACACAAGTTTTTTTATTTCACCTTTTTACTTAAATATATTCAAATTACAGTTATATAATTATTTTTGGACATAAAGTGTAGACTCCCAGCTTTAATTTGAGGGTATTAAGAGTATTTAAGAGACCAAAAGTAATTTAACAATTAACTACAAATCAATATATCCTTCATTATTTCATTATCAATTAAACAGATATGTATTAACAGACATGCGGTCAAAGGAGCTCTCGATGCATGTGAAACAGACCATCCTTAGGCTGCAAAAACAGAAAAACCAATTAAAGAAGATCTAAGAAAAAAGAATGCACTGGTGAACCCAGCAATGCAAAAAGGCCTGGATGTCCACCAAAGACAACAGTGGTGAAGAAAAAGCAACACAATCGAGCAAGCATTTCACTTGCTGAGCACAAAACTTTAGACAAGAAAGACACGAAGAGCAAATGAAAGCCGCTGCAGTAGAGGCCCAGCAAAGCATTACAAAGGAAGAGACCCCATGTCTCATGATGTTCATGTGTTAAAGACTTCAGGAAGTCATTCCCTGCAAAGCCCCTGAAATAAGGGGTTTGTGTATAAAAATAAAATAAAAAAAAAATAAAAATGACTCCAATTTCTAAATCTTGAATACAATTTTTTGTTCAACCAACTGAATTAAAGCCAAATGTCTTCACTTTGTCCGCATCTCCATTTCAATTCTAATGCAGTGATGTGCAAAACCAAAATTAAGAAAACTTTGTCACTGTCCAACTATTAATGGACCTATCAAGTAGATTTGAACTTCAGGTTTGGGTGAGGTTCAAGAAAGCAGGGTTTTTGGCATTAACATTCAATGATTTATTAGGTGATTAAAGAAATGTACAAATGTAGGCTTTTCAAAGTTACAATATACGGTAAAACTGTAAAGAGTAACTTAATTGGAAAAACCCAAAGTTTGTACATTTCTACCTCATCCTATCCTGACATTTAAACCCACTTGATTGTTATAAACTTTTTAGGGGTTGACCAAGGTGATCATTGGGACAAAAAAATGGAAAAAAGGAGAGATGGAAAAATGTATTTTTGGCAACTAAATTTGTTTACTTGTTATAACACATGTTAGTAAACTCTACATAACAAAGCCCAACTGGGCTAAAAATAAGGTAACATACATTATGAAGACATACATTTTACAATACCAATGACTTTCAAAAAAGATTGCTGAGAATTGTAGGGATATTCCTGGAGAAGACAGGAAGATAGGAATTCTTGAAGACTGATGAAGATGAGAATAGTAAAAGGTTGCCTTGATTGAAGTGGTTTCTAGGAGTAGCTGTATAGCTAGGAAGCCTGCATGTGCTGTTATTGATAAGGGTAAAAGTAATATTGGTATTCACAGTCCCAGAGTATATTTTTAGATCAAATAATATGTTCAATGGCATAACCCACACCTCTATTTATGGACCGAACTGTATGTAGTACTTTCCTGTACAAGTGTTCTCGCTATTGTAATTTCAGTACTGATTAAATAAAATATAATTTCCCTAAGTAGAAGGCACTGAATGGTTTCTGAAAAAGCCACAAAATGACCACAACATGATCTGTTTATCTGGGAGTTTTGGGTTTTCCCGGCAACCACAGTGTGTTCCGGAACCTTAAATTGTATTTTTGTATAGTAAATAAAATACAAAAAAGAACCAAAAAGAAATGGTAGCAGCACCCCCAAAAAAGTACCTAACAGATAAAAAAAGGTTGTCCATATAGATGTGTAATAATTTGTTTGAAATGTAATTCCCTATAGTGAAGTATGCAACATCTATAATATTGAATACCATCAAGACAAAGCACAAAACAAAATATTTTTGGGACTTTTTAGACATACCGTATTTTTCGGACTATAAGACGCACTTTTTCTTCCCCAAAACTGGGGGGGAAAAGTGGGTGCGTCTTATACACCGAATACATGTTAAATATACCGGTAATTAAAAAAAATCATACTCACCCGATACCGCGATCCCGCGATGCTGTGGGCTTCTTCTTCTCCTCGCTCTCCTCCCGGCTGCAGCGCGTGTCTCCTCCTCCTCTGAGCGAGGAGAAGCCGACACGCATACCCCCGCGATCCCATAAGCAGGCTGATCCAGCCTGCTTATGGGATCGCGGGGGTATGCATGTCAGCTTCTCCTCTCTCAGAGGAGGAGACATGCGCTGCAGCCAGGAGGAGAGCCAGGAGAAGCCGACACCCGTGCCCCCGCGATCTCATAAGCAGGCTGGATCAGCCTGCTTACGGGATCGCTGGGGTATGCGTGTCGGCTTCTCCTCGCTCAGAGGAGGAGGGGACACGCGCTGCAGCCAGGAGGAGAGCGAGGAGAAGAAGAAGCCCACAGCATCGCGGGATCGCGGTATCGGGTGAGTATGATTTTTTGGCACAGGGTGATCAGAAGGGGATACATTGTGTCAATGTATCCCCTTCTAATCACTCTGTGTCAATGTATCCCCTTCTGATCACTCTGTGTCAGAGTGATTAGAAGGGGATACATTGACACAGAGTGATTTTTTAGTATTTTGTTCAGAATCTTTTTTTTCTAGGTTTTTCTCCTTTAAAATTGGGTGCGTCTTATAGGCCGGAGCATCTTATAGTCCGAAAAATACGGTATTTTTACATGATGAATACGATAAACATTTGCTAATAAAATTGTAAAAAACATTTATTTATAACAATTAAACTCAATAGGATTCATATCAATATTGTATTTCACACAAATATACATCGCCAAGTGTTCTCTAATTTGTCTTACTGTTCTACACGTTTTGCGGAAAAATGTCCGCTTCCTCAGAAATATAGAGACTTATTGTAAATAAATTTAACAAACAATTAATTTGAAATATGTGTTAATGATCATTTTTAGTTAAATGAAGGATTGTTCAGATATTTGAGCTCTGTTCTATGGAGAAAGGAGAAAAAGTAGACCTGTACGTTCTCCCCTTTTGAAAACAAAGTGGTGGTTAACTGTCATTCATGATCCAATATGGCGAATAACTAAAGCAGCTGTACAGACGCTAGATTTTTGTCTGAAATGATCACAAATGTTTTCTTGATCAGTGAAAATTTATTTTCAGTAGATGTATACTTTGGAGATAAAAAAAAAACAGGAACATTGCGTAGAAAAATAAAAAGTCCCCTATTTTCACATGACAATAAATATTTATTTACCTAAACATTGACAAGATTGTGTTTCATATGGTTCTGGGGAACTAAATCTACTCTAATATGAAAACCAAACACAAGCCACGATGCCGCCCTCATGTAAACGGCTCTTTCATCATTAACCACATCCTGCCAGGGAATGGCTACAGCTTAGGAAACAGACAAATGTGATTCTACTTTCTGTGTGTCACAAAGGTGATAGATAAAAGATATTTGGAACGTGGCATAGCTATAAAACCACATGATCTTTTTCAAGAATAAAAGTAATTGTTAATCTTCTGGTGAAAACTTTGCTTTTTTTTAGAGATGTTATTTTTTTTACTTCCTGACCTTTTTATGAAGTATCTCCTTTGCAGAAATTACAAGGGAACTATAGGAAAGTGACTCATGGAAGGGAAACTACAGGCATAGTTTTATCTTTTGAACATCTTTCAAAGAAAGGAAACATCATTTAAGACAAATCTATTTTTCCCTGAAGGATGGTAATATAAAAAAGTTAAATGTAGGTTTAAAGAGCAAAAGCAATTGCCATAAAGTAATTGGTGGATGGAATTCAGTGAAATATCATTAACTTTATCCAACCATCCTGTTAAAGTACTCAGCAGTAAAGGTACCCTATGCTGTTGCCAATTATATCAAGATACAATTTAGGACTGTCTCCACAACATGAAGTAGTGCTTAGTATAAGTATGGTAAGTGCTAAAAAAAATGGACGGTAAGTACAAGCCAAGTTCTGCAAAAAAAAATCACTTGCTTTATTGATCATCCTACAGAAGTTTTGACAGTTTGCTCATCTTAGTTATGATTAGCAATGATCTTAGTAAGGCAACTGTTGCTAACAATTTGGGAGGAGTTATAAGGCCATTGCCAAACAATCTGAAGTCCCTAATCACCTGATGGTGGATCTGATTTATTAAACCTCTCCAAGACTGGAGAAGATAGACTATCACAGATGAGCCTGGGTGTTCCAGCAAACTGGAATGAACCTAGTGGAGAGAAAACGTTTGCTAAATAATGGCAAAATATTTTAAGAAATCCATTTTAGGTTTGCTGGATCAGTTTTGGAGAGGTTTGATAAATCAGAAGCAATAAGAAAACACTAAAGACAGATTCAACCAAAGGTCAGATTGTGCAAGGTTCGTAGAAAAACAAAGAGCTACATCTAAATTTCTACAGGCTTCATTTTGCATGGTAAATTGACATCTGGACCAATGTCCTTTGGACAGACAAGACCAAAGAGGACATGTTTGGCCATAATCTCCAGTGGTACATTTGGTGACATGTGGCACCTTACCCAAGGGTGCGGTTTATGGATATGATTAAGCAGTAATTGCACCACAACCTCACTGCCAGTCTAAACATAGCCTAACAATCTAGATGTGGTAGGATTATTATATATCTCCATAGTATATCCATGCAACAAAACAATACAGTCTGAGAAAAAAATCTTGGTTTGATGCTAGGATGAAAAAAAAAGGTTGAAAACAGCAAGTTAAAAATGTAAAGCATTACATCTTACAGCATTACAGCATTTGCATTCTCTTCATCTCCACTACAGAATCAGAAAGATTACACATTCAGTCATTTCCTCTTGGTAAAAAAATTGCATCTTTGTCTGTGGACCAAATTTGCCCTGTGTTTTCATTTTTAACACTTTTAGAAGGAACTGTAAAGTGGAAATAAACAGGGACTAGTATGTAGACTTGAGAAAAAACCTAGCAGGCTACTACTGGTTCCAAGTGAATTAACCACAACATATTAAAGTGTATTTATATCCAGAATGATTTTAGTTTGAGATTAGGAGGGTAGAGAAGGAATTTTAAATCTAAGTTATATGTTATATACCAAACCACAATATCTGGGTGTCACCATCTTGACAGTAATGTCAGAAGCCCCAGAAGGCTCACGTGACACACTGAAGTATTCTCCTTTGTGCCTTCTGCAGCTGCTAAAAAAAGGTTATGTAGGAAAGGGAGGTACACAGTGACAGGGAAGGTCTAGCATTGAGAGTAATTAGACGCTTCCAGAAGGGTAAGGGCTATGACATGGATTGGCGGAGGGTAATTGACTTTTCCTGAAGTTGTCAAACTTTGTAGCATGTTCAGAGGCACAAGGCAAGTCAATAAAACACTGTTTATGGAAAGGCAGTGCCATTAAGGTTTTAAAATATTTCAATAATCTGTGCTTTTACCTGCAATTTTTACAAATCCACTTCAACTATATTTGTAAAGCTTCCTGTAGATTTTTAATGTCAGGTCATAAGTTACACAGTTAAATGTATATACTGTGTTATAAACGCTCCATTTCCAGTGTGTATGGGTAAGTCTGCACAGTAAGGCCAGTGCATGGTCCATAAACACACTTACCTGCATTTTCCTTATCCCACATTCAGTACACCAGGGTTAACAAATTATTTTGCAAGTAGGCTTTGTCCCCTGTGTCAACTTTAATACAAAATATTCATGTCATACTAGGGTGTATCCAGTCATATACCCAAGAGTATCATTTCCCCAAAAGGGCACCAACTAAAAATACTGAGTTCTGGTAACTGGAGGGCTTAATACATCTCAAGAAACTATTTTTTGACCCCTTTTTTATTTATATTTTTCCACATTTACATACAGAAAAATGACGATACCAGTTACAATGGTCAACTATAAAAAGGAAGTGTCTATTGACTTATTTTTTTTTTTATTATGGACAAGACCAAAATTATATAATAAAAAAAAAAATTGTTATGAAATTCTACATACCAATATTTTGTATTCTCTCACTTTGAGATGTATATAGTGACTATACCTTTGCTCTTTAATATGATAAATATATTGTTAAAGCAGAAGCAAAGTTTTTGAAAATGAGAGATTAGGCAAGCATTTTGTGTAATATTAAGCACAGAAAATGTGTGCAATCTTTGTGCTGCTGTGTCACATAAAGGATAACTTCAAGTCAGTATGTGAATTATAGGTTAAACTTGAAGCGGGACTAAACCCAAAAATTAAAAAATTGCGACTAAACAACAACAGTGTCCTTTCTGTAATAAAACTTCCTTACCTGTATGATTGCTGTCTTTATCCATCAAAGCTATATTATTAGATGACTGGGATGATATTGTAAAATTACCCCAAGTAGCGATTTGTCCCTAAAGAAGCAGTAAATCTGTGAAATGCGTCGGTAATTTGTTAGAACGGCTTTACCAGTGTCTTCACTTTGAGAACAATACTGTTGTATGTGTTACTGTGTCATGCATTGAAAATATTTGCAGTTTTCATGCTTTGAAAATAATTGTTATTGAATACATTTTAAACAATGAATATAATAAAAACTTGTTTTAAGGAAAAAAATTTTGTACGTCACAGTTTGCCAACCAAAAAATCCCTACAGCTCTCCCTATTGGGGGGTAGGAGAATGATTTCTTCTGCTAATGTTATGTGCAGTAGTAAAACAGATATACTTCACACATTTTATAAAGTCAAATAAATAAATATCTAAAAAAATACATTTTACCTTTAATTCTCATTTAAAATGTTTAAAAATGTGTTAAGCACTGTGTAAAAAAAACTGTAATAAGCACTTCTCTTAGTGTGTCTAACCGTGCTAATGTTAAAGCATATCCCAACCCCCAAACTGTTTAGTTCACATATGAATGTGGAGATTTATGTAGTAAAGGAAAGGCACATGAAAAGGAATGAATATACTGAAATATGTAATTTTATATATAAACAGTTATCAATATATAGTATGTTTGTTATGGTGGTTCTTTGAACACCTCAGTCCCCATAATCTAACTTCCATCTAGATAATAAACACAAAGTTAATTTTTTCCATTTGCAGCGCTTCTGAAAAGGGATATTGTATACGAGAGTCATTATTTTCCCTCTACAAATTAGCTCCAGAAATATAGCTGTATAGTTTGCATAATGGTTATTTTTAGAGCAATATAGCAAGTCAGTCAGAGGAGTAAATCTAAATGACCGCTTTCTACTGCTTATAACAGATTAAAGGAGTTATTTATTTATGTCTAGCACAATGTAAAAGGCCATACCACCCACTGAGCCACAATGTAAGACAAGTCAAATGCTGCTATGATACAATATAAGCTTTGTTGTTATAAGGTACATGTGTGGCCAATGCTGCAGCCTCGGTGCGAGTCTGAATAAAATGGAATTATTTGATGTGATATATATAGAAACTATAATACTTTCATTTTGTAAATGAATTGAAAGTTTATGTGATCTTCGAATTTTAATTTTCGTTGTGCCTTGTAGATGTAGATTGTAGATATGGATTATAGATGTGGATTGAAGATTAGTATGGTCATTCAGTCTAATATTGTATGCAGAATCTACCTCCTGCTGTAGTATTCTTACACAGTGATTCTGCGTCATCATTCTTCCCACCCATTGCAAGCTTATCTACTCAAGATGATTGACAGAAACATGGCTATCTGATACCCTAGCAGGTATTTAAATAGATGGCTGGTTTTACTGTCGGCCATACTTTCTAGAGCAGGAGTGTCCAACTAGCCCTCAAGGGCCACATAGAGGGATTGTCAAATAATAGTTAATGCTAAAAATATGTTTGGATCCTGGCTTTGAGGATTAGAGTTGAATACCTCTGATATAGAGTAATCTATAGGCATTTTTTTCTTACTAAATATGACTGTAAATAATATCTTAAACCAGTTTATTTTGAGACAATATTAAAATTAAAATACATAAAATGATGTTTTATCATGGAAATCCAGAATTTTCTGCTACCTGATGTTAATGCTTGTTGTCTGCAGTTGTTTGGTTTCACTGTTCACCTCCTTACCTACACATTTTCAGGTCAATCAGTCAATCTTCCACTGTGTAGCCCATTGTGTTTTATATCTTTACCGTATATTTCTCAGTTTGCAATGTTTATCTTTATTGTGTAGCACTGTATTTGCCTTGTGACATTACTGTGTACACTTTTGTCTGCTTAATGCCCATATTGTATATGTCTTTGTTTGTTTTACTGTTCTGGGGTGTAACCCCTCTGCCTATTTTGTACTGTGCTGTGGTCTACATCCCATTATGTAACCTTCAGTCGCTGTCTGATACCAATCTAAAAAATGTGATTAGTTTACTTCTCCAAGTTTCATAGCTTTGTAAGAATCATATAAATGTCCATGTATTAACATTAGAGGCTTTGCAACTTTGTGGTTCTGACTCAACATTGTTTATATCTTCTTATATATATCATCGCCAGACTATATTAATATTCAATGATGTACCACAAGTAGCATTTTTAAAAAGAATGTTTAGCAATAATACCATCTGCATTTCTCTCAATACTGATTTCCAGGTAATGATTCTACTTTATAATATGACACAATATGAACAAATACTGTTAACGTTGAGAAATGCAAGTGCAGTTCAGTTTGAATTGGGATTGGGTACATATTGTAGGGTGAGCAATGGTAGGATTCAACAGTTTGGAACATGAAAGTACTCTACATAAACTTTACAGGTGAACTATATGCTTAGTGGAAACAATCATGACTGTATGTTTTTAAATTAAAATCAGGAGAATGCATAAAATTTCATCATGAATATTACAAAAATTGTTAGCTTAGGTCACTAACATAGGAACATAGGAAAACAAATCACTATCGGCATGCAAATCAGGCACAAAATCTCCAGGAAAATACTACATAGAGAACTACATAACCAAAAATACATTCTAGGCTGATGTAATTTCAAAATGACAAAATAAAATGGGGACCATCAGGTTTCCAATAATGGGTCTTGCAGAGAAGAAATTACTTACGAACCAGACTACATTTATTAGCAGTAATTCTAGTTTTTTTTTTGTACTTTATAGAAGAAAACTGTTTTTTTTGGACCAAAATACTAGTCTTGTCTAGTATTGTCCAGGAGGTGGTAAGGATCAGTAGGCTAGGATAACAACAGCAAATACTAAAAAACTACGGAGGCAAGAAACAGTTGGACACATGGATAAACAAGGAAAAACAGGAGGGGAGCTACTATGTTGTAATTTAAAGAAAATATCTTATAGGAGTAAACCAAGTGAGTTTTTCCTGGCTTAATGGAATATTTGATTTATATCTTTAGAGGTCAACTAGCCACCAGGCAGATGCGTGGCTGACCACCTGACCATTACACCTATATGTACTATTGGGTAGGTCATTTCAATGCGTGTGTAGTAATAGTTCCCAGAAGTCACATCATCCAGATCTTTACTGGTGAGCAGTAATGAGGATAGTGAGATCAGAAATGATTAGGGGATCAGGAAAGAAAATAGGTGAAGCATACAATATTTCATGATAGGATGTCAGAGTGTGCAGTGGGTCATAGCAACACCCCAGTTGTATTATATAGACTTAAAATAAAAGCTGAACTAGACCCTAAATTGGTAGACAGAATATCTGTTTTATGGGCCAAACGTGCTTGTACATCACATTGCAGAGATTTACCTTCTTATCTGAATTCAGCCTGTGGTAAGGTCAAGCAGGTGTGACAATGTGACACCCAAATTAGAAAGTACGATAAATGCCAGACTACAATGGTCTAGGCTATGATATTAGGTGCACAGCTACATCTGCTTTTCTAGGGTTTTCTTTTACTTATCAAACTATTGCTATCTGTACTTTGTATATTCAGGGGAAAAGATTCACTCACTAAGCTAACCCCATGCAAGCTGTCTAATGTTTATAACTAATATGGATCTACATGTACACTGAATATACCACAGGAAATTTGAGGGGATATATTTTTAAACTTTATTAAACTCAGTAATAAACTTTAAATACTGGAATGATATACACATCTGCTTATTTCTTTCTTCATAGAGCCACCAACATTTTAATAAGGGAATAAAAGGGATCTTGGCTATGCAAGGTCTGCTTTTAAGTAATCCTGAATGAGCAAGCAAAGCTTATGCCTGCTATAGGGTGGCAATCCAAGGTATCCAATAAATGCTCTAGCTCTATATCTTGTTGAAAAAAAGGAGTTTTCAGTTTAAATTTTATAAAGCTGTTGCCAAATGCAACAAAATGTTTTATAACCATGTACAAACTTCCTATAGCTGTAACAAATGTGCAGATTTCCAAAACGGTAGCCAATATATTTAGTGGATTAACAAGCTGAGCATGAAAATGCTGGACAATGGGAAAGCAGCCAGCAAAGAGTAAACACATCACCAGCTCAATCAACCTGCCTTTACACTTCCTGGTAAGAGCAGCTGTGCATTTGAATTATAGCCTAAACTTCTCAAAGATCCTCGTCCACATTTCTGTCTGCACTGCCACCTGCTACATGAGTTGAAGAAATCCAGCAAGGGTTTATTTTATGGGTGTTAAGTCTGTGCACTCATGAGACAGAAAGCTTACATTACTCAGTGCTGTAACAGAACATTTTATACTTTTTTGTTACTTGATTCCATGCTTTATAGCTCAGAAATCTTATTATTATACCAGAATTTTTATGGAAAAGAAATGTTTGTTGGAGGGGGTTCCAGGAAATGGGTTAGGGTAGCATGCAAATGATACCTATCCAGACCATCATTCTCCCAACCTACCATAAAGAGAACCTGTTAGCTATTTCAAACTGAAAAATCCTGCCTTATATATGGGACTGTTGCGTGTGAATACAAAAACAAGGCACTGTCGGGAGATATTACAGAAGTAAAAAAAAATTATAATTCCTGCGTTGAACAGTGAGGTGGATATTACAGAGAAATCACTGTACAATCAGAGTTTACAAACATATTTGTGCACATTCAGCAAAAGGTTATATTAGTGGGTAAAGATTAGGAGATGGACAGTGACCGGTGGGAGGCGAAACCAAGAAGGAAAGTAAAGTGGGGAGGGACGAGGAGAGGGGGGTCTTCCTGCATAGATTCTGGCACTTATAGGGGTATGACGATGATGGGGAAGTCAACTTCCAAGGTCCTGGAAAGATACCCTTTTTTTTTGGTGAACCACAATTATAGAGTTGGAGCTTGGTGGCTGTGTTTAGCGTATCAATGAAACTTTCACAGGTTTCAAAGAACAAAGATTCTTTGTTTTTTTTAAATAGGAGGCCTCAATCAATTCCATTTTGAATAAATGTTGGTGTTTTTAGAGGAATAGCTGGATCAATCGGGGGGCGTGGATAAACAGGAATGGAGTATGGACTTTCTCCCAACCGCTGATAGATGTAATACCAGGAAAGATTTGTATATGGGTTCTTCTAAGCTGCTTTTTTCTATATCTTTCCTATGCAAAGAGAGCGCCCATTTTTGCCTTAATTGAGAAGGCAGCCAGATAGTGGGACATCACTTCCCGGATTATAGATGCACTTGGCAGATTTGTTTTTAAAGTAATACCAGATTTTTTGTAGGGTCAAAAGTACTTTTATTTTTGAAATGCTAACTGGCTATTAGTTCCACTTTTCCTAGCTCAAGTAACTTTTAGGACATGCAATTCTTTACCTCCATTGATCTTGAGCCTCAGACCTGGATTTTTGGAAATTAAACATAGGTAATCAACCAGGAGGTATCATGTTCTCTTTGTTTATCATGCATCATTTATGCTGAATTACTGTAAGTTATTTACTAAAGGAATAGAGAATGTTTGTCATGCTTCCTAATAGGAATAAACATAACCACTAATCATATGCTAGAAAAGTTCTTTTGTGTTCATGTCCCTCACAAATGATTGGGTACAACAGAAGAAGAATATAGTCTCATACAGGCAATATTTCCAGCCAACCTCTCAAAAACAATCATCTTTAAACCACATTTGTGTACTCAATAACCAAGCCATAGCTAATTAACGATATACAACATGTAATGGTCCTGGGTTATTTCATTACTATTTTTTAAGCTGGTATGTTTTAAACTGATTAGGTCTCTTCCCATCAAAACTGTGAAGATTCCAGTAAATGAATGAAAAGGACCTAGAGCTGATGCTTGCAAGAAACATGTGTTTTCTATATTTACTTGGACATAAAACTGACAAAAATACTCCTAAGTCCAAATCTATAATTATTACCCTTTAAAAATATACAAAAATCAGTGTATGCAAAAAAAAAAAAAAATTAAAAAATACATTCCTGTTAATGGTTACTAATATGAGACTATAGATAATTTGCTTTCAGCTTTTTCCCAAACATGTTGGAGTTAAATCGGAAACCTGGGGCCCCACTATAAATTTTATCCTGCCAATTTAAAGAGACAGGATGAGTAGAAAAATGAACAGACTGAATGATTGCAGGAGCTGGAGGAATAACACAGCAGTCATGTTTACAGAGTGGGAGCAGTGCGGAGGAGAACCTTCAGAGCAGCAGGTATAAAGTTACAGTGAGACGCAGAGTCAGATTAAATCCAAATAGAAACTGATGAGAGTCAACAGGCTTAGCTCTGGAATTCATTCTGCTATCCAGCAAGATCCAAAGCATGGTTGAAAATCAAGTTATAACATATTAGCTGTGTTGTACCTGGTTCGATTTGTCTGTCTTTTTAATTTGAATGAGTTGCCTACAATTAGTTGAAAAGAGCTTGTTCTGTGCATATATTCAGATGAGACAAGGTTATATTTTAAAGTCTCTACAGCTGCATTAAATACAGTTACATACAGGACAAGAAAAAAGTTACATAATATTTCCAACTAAGACTTCATTTACATGAGCGTAACTTGTCATTCAGCTGCAGCAACATCAGCATTTTGCAGCATCTTTTGTATTTACCTAGCATTTATCCTGTGGATATTCAATGATCTTACCACTGTATGAACACCAGCTTAACGGGGGTGGGGGGTGAGAATCCAGGGACATTTTCTGTCTGTGCGTACCTCCAAGATGCTAGAAAAAAGAACTTTTTGAAACATTTGTTGGTTCTTTACAGTCTGTCCGTCCATCGAAAAAAAAAAAAACACTTAAAAAGGTTGCAAAAATGCCAATGAATCAACTGCAATTTCTTTGGTGAGCCTTATGACCACCGTGAGCACATTGTTTTCCTGGTTCTAGGTAACTTGGGGCTCATTGGCTGCTTGTTTAAATTTAGCCTAATTCAAGAAATGTATTGCTTCATAGGAATATTGAACAGATCATTTATTTTAAACATTAAAAATGTTATCCTCCCAGCCTAGCAAGCAATACTCAGGGAAAGAGCTTTAAAATGCTATCCCTGTGGTATCGATGCCCTACTGTACTACATAAAATGTTCCCAGATGTTACTAATTGCTGTTGGCAGTGTGGAGCTGAGGTGGGTACTATGTCCCATATTTGGTGGCAATGCTCTCCTATTAAATGATTCTGGGACAATGTGTTTGGACTGTACAACTGGGAGATAGGGAGTTTAATTCCTGTGGAGCCTGCCATTGGGTTCCTGTCTATGGTCCACGTCCTCGGCCAAGAAGAGCCTCCTGGGCTTTTTCTGGCAGCTGCCTGAGCTGGTATACCTCGGCACTGGGGTCAAGATAGGTTCCCCATCCACAGGGAATGGGCAGCAGGATTATCACACACACACATCATATGGAGGAACTGATGGCACAACTTAATGATCGTAATTAGGTTTTCACAATGGTCAATGTGGATAGATATTGTAGAATCCGACGAGTTCCAACTGCTGATTGCTTAGGAATATTCCCTTTTAAGTCATTACTCTGAAGTATTTGACTAAATGGTTGAGACAGATCTCTTTTTTTGCCTCACTTTCACTCTCTCTTTTGGAGACTTTTTGTCTCCTTTCCTTCCTTCTCCCTCTTCGTTCTTTCCACTTTTACTTGTCATATTTTATTTTGGAATGGTTTTTTGCTATGCACAATGATAGACACATGATATAGCTTCATGATATGTTATTCCTCTCAATTTATGTGATTTAATTATTGGTCTATTTATAACTTAACGTATAATGTATTCAAAATTTCATATATTTCATGTAACCGATTTTACTGTTGTCTTATATTGCCATGTTCTGTACTTTGTATATTTCTTCCCTGTTTTTTAATAAAATATTAATATGGAAAAAAACAAAAACAAATGTTATTCCCAAATTATTCCTTATTCCATTAAAGATTGTAGGACAATAGTAGTATAATAGACAATAGTAGTAAAAAAATGTAATAGTAGTATAAAAATAAAAATTTACCAAAATAAAATAAATTTGTAATTCATATGTATATTTATTTACTTGACTACTACAATAGCGTTGTGTGATTTTTATTTAAAATGAACGAAGTTCTCTAGCACAGGAAATGGACAAATATGTAATCTACAGGCAGTATTAACAGCCAAAACAACAATCTAAGATAGGAAGGTGCAGAAAAACCTTTTTTCATTTACATCAAAAAGACAGTTTTCATTTTGGTGCTGACGTATGTATTGTTTTAATGAGATACAGTTTTTCAATAGGCTTTTCAGTAAATAGGTTGATGATGTGTAAGGATGGACTAAAAATTTGACTGAACAGTAATATCAGCTGGATTTCTGACGGGTTTTCTGTGGGTAAACTGTGGGCAGATATGAAACCGAATCACTAAATTTACACATTCACACTGGTTGGGGTTTCCTGCAAAACATATGGTGTAAAAGTATCATGTAATATTACTCATATGTGACCTATAGTCTATATCAAGCTGTGTGGGTCTTCCATTACTAAAATAAGACTTGTACATAATAAAACTTTCAGGCAATGCTTATTCTTAGTTCATATAATATGAAAATATTGTTCATTTCAACTTCTGTGCAAAGGTAAAAGTACATTTTAACAAATATCTAACCTTTCACATAAAGCTGTAGAATCAATCTTTTACAACAATTTTTACCCCAGAGGAACCCTTGAAATAAATTTAGGGTCTCAGGAAACTCCTGATACAATGCATTTATTGGGGTTTGGTAGGAAGAAAAAGTTCCACTTTTAACAATTCACGACCAGGTAATTCATTATTGCAGAAAGGGATAGGTGATGTCCCTTCTGCAATAATCCCTCCTATCTGTCTTATTGCTCCAAGTTATTGTCAAAAAAACCTTTCCTGGCTTCCCCTTTGTGTGCTGGGAATGACTGAACTCCCACACAGGGGAATGAGAACAGGTAAGTATTTTGAATTTAGTTCCTTTTTAATTTGTCCACCTATGTACAACAGCAGACATAGGGCCATGGAGCAGGATAGGGCCACAGAGCAGGAGGTCCCACTTCATTGTGTCCATCTTCTAACTCTTCTTTCTCTTCTAACAATGGCACACCACACCAACAACCTATTTTTCTTTCTAGACATACTGACTTATTGAGAGAAATAACACCATACATTACCACTATGGGGACAACCACCTTAGTGATGCCACAGAACAGGAACATACGGGGAGGGTTTAGGACATATCTACTACAATACATTACTAGCACCTTGATTTTGAAATTATTAGGTGAAAGGAATGGGGTTTGTCAGTGTGGCAGAGACAATGATGAATGTCACAATTGCTGCCACAGCTTAGCACAGTCACTCTGCTTATTTCTCATGGTTCTTATACTCTATAGGTATACTGAAGATTATAGTGTTCAGGAAACCATTTATTTGTACAATTTACTGAAACCAGAAAAAACACTATCATAGGTTAACTCTAAACTCTGGGCAAACCTAAAACTTGCTCCACATCCCCTCCTCCCCATGCTGAGCTGGTGTCCCAAA
This sequence comes from Pyxicephalus adspersus, assembly GCF_032062135.1. Classification (NCBI taxonomy): domain Eukaryota; kingdom Metazoa; phylum Chordata; class Amphibia; order Anura; family Pyxicephalidae; genus Pyxicephalus; species Pyxicephalus adspersus. The sequence goes on from NC_092862.1 coordinate 115,628,013, forward strand.
TAGTTTTTGTTTGCCGCCACTACTGACAGCACAGTAATTCAGAAACCTCAGCACCTTTGCATTGTTTCTATAATTGTGCAGGCACATCTTTATCACAGGAGCTACAATCCTGTAGTACCATGACTCACTGAACTTAACATCAGTGGAATAAAAACATAGGATTTTTCAGCTCACAGCGCTGCCTCTCACACACTGCATACGTACACAGGTATCCATTATAGATAAATGCCTACCAAATTACTAAAAGGACAGAAAGCAAAAAGCTGAAAGGGTAGGAACAGAACAACACAGTAGGGAAGTGTGTTCTGGATAGTTCTGGAAAATATGGTAGGATACATACCCGCAGCAGTTTCTAATGCTTGTTGTTGGGATGTCACAGTGTGCAAAGTAATAAAACTAATCACTTACAGCACAGGGGAGATTATCTACAAGTGTGCAAAAAAAGAAAGATAAGGCCGAAGTTCGGCTTTTAGTAAAATTACAGCTAGAAGCCAATTAGTTGCCGTAGATGGCCATCCTACCCTACATCCTATTCTTTTCCTCTCTTGCTTATACATGGGATCTGGTATTAACAATTCTGATTTTTAAAGCATAACTTACAGCAGATGTGAAGAGATTTACAATTTCATTTTCTGCAAGTCAGTTTATACAGTTGCATATTTTTCTCAAAAGATAAAATTTTCCCATTTCTTGCCATCTTGCGTGATACTTGAGCCTCGGGGCAGGCTCATTCATTAAAATCCCTTACTGGAATCTGCTCCTGTGAAACATTTTTTTCTCACTTAGTTAGATGTCATATTCACACTTAGAACACATATAAAACATTGTACTGGCCTCTGGTCTTCATAATAAACTGGCAAGTGTAGGATATAAATATTTACTGCGCTGTGCCCCTTAATAACTGTCAGTGAAAACTCTTACAGCATATTAACAGCAAGCTTTACCAGACTGTATGTCTACCAAAAGGGAGCAGTTTTAGGAATGGCGCTGATCTATAACATGCAGCAGAAAGGAAATGTGATGGTTTTCTATAGTCATTTTAAAAGGAAGTATCTGTATATCTATGTCCAATGGGCTATCATACTACACCTCCTCATTCTTCAATTATTACAACTATCACTACCGGGAGTGGTGCAGCTGCTACCAGATATCGGGCCCCTAGCTAAACCCAAAACAAGAAAGTAATATGTTGCAACTTTAATATTATTACCTTGAATTTACAGGTAGTCCCCTGGTTACATATGAGACAGGGACTGTAAGTTTGTTCTTAAGTTGAATTTGTAAGTTGGACATTACTTTAATAAATGCAATTAGGACAGATGTTTATCTTAACATATTATTAGGCAGCATGGTGTCAGTTACTATATAAAATCCTCGCTATGAGTTAATCACAAATATAGCAAAAAAAAAAAAAAACTTTATGGAGCCTAGACGTTTATTAATCTCTGGAGCAAGCTGTGCTTTGATATGCAAAAAGTTACAACTGCAGAGTTTGTCTTGGTCATTAAAGAGTTACAAGAGCTTGCAGAAGAGCTCAGTCTCAGCTGTGTTTAGCAAAAGATTTTTTCTGCAAGTCATGCAACCCATCCCCCTCACTCTCCAAGCATCCGTCCTGCACATGAGGGAGCACAAAAGCCCCGTTTGTATCTAGGAGTCGTCCGTATGTCGGATGTCCTTAACCTGGGGACTACCTGTGTCCTGGCCTTGCATGTGGTAGCTGGTTTTCTTTTTTTTTTTTTTTTTTTACATTTTCTTTATCTTCACCTGGTAATTCTGCCATCACACACTTTCTGTTCTAGGATGACAACACTCACTTATCTCAATACATCTATGGAGGAGAAGCATTGTCAGCTCTCCTGATTTGGACAACAACCTCACAGCCTATTCACTTTCATACCTGGGAGGGAGGCATTCTGTATTTTACAGAAGATAACTTGGGATGGCTGATAACAACATAAGATTTCAGTTTACTTCACAAGAATATGCAAAGACGCTTTTTTTCCAGAAGAATTAACAGGTGTACTTTTTGTAGTTGCATCCACAACATCCAAATAATAAAAAGCCAATATGTTGTGCCACAATACTCATATGCAACAAGGGACAAACTAGTAGAAGGATAGAGCAATTTGTTCACTTCTTTGCTACTTCACAGGGTTGGGCCTGATATAATAAAGCTTTCCAAGGCTGGAAAGAAAACACTTTCATCAGTGAAGCTGGGTAATCCAGCGGACCTGGAATGGATTTTTTTCTAAGTAATTTGCTATTAGCAGGCAAATGTTTTGAATCCTGGACCAGATCCATTCCAGGTCTGCTGGATCACTCACTGATCATCAGCTTCACTGATGAAAGTCTATCCTCTGCATTTTCAGCTGTTTCTGGTTCAACAGAAATATCAATTATAGAAAAAGAAACAAAGATAAAAAAATATTTATGAAGAACTTGTCCATGACCCCTAACAAAAGTCCTTCAGCATCACATTTTGCTGACATTAGAATGGTCTATATTTAACATTTTAGCAGATGTTGAAAAGTGCACTTAGCAAGAAGGAGAGAAACATATATTATATATCCCAGCAGCTGCCACCCATAATAAATGATAATGTCAAGTAAAGCCTACATCCCTGTAAAAGTATTCCTTGCATGCAAACTTTTCCTTGGTTCAATGTACACCACTTTACTATGAAATGATTCTGTATATGTAATCTTAGAAGGGTTGTCGGAGTGCCACTTTAAGGCTTAGCTTTGGTTACTGAATAAGTCCCCTTTTTTCTCAGCGGAGTTCATGGAAACCACATAAAACAACTAAACTAGAAGGAAATTCTTTGTTTCTTAACAATCATTTATTCATACCAGGTTCAAGCAAACTAAACCAACACTCTCTGACTGTTTTAAATTAGCATTGAAGAACTCCATGGAACAGTTACATGGACATAATTCAATACATTTATCATCATTGTTTGGATAAAACTTATTGGCACGGTAAGAACTGGTGAGCTTGTATGTTGTTGTCATTGATGACGATCTTGGAACATCTTTCTTTTGTTATCTTTTGCATAACAAGAGCAAATAAACAAATAATCACAGAAGATTAATAAAAAAAAGGTCTGGATAAGGCTGGCATTAAATCATATTAAACCTGTAATTCAAATAGCCTCCTTTTCAAGATTTTGTGCTTTCAATTCTTTTCCAATCTAAATATGTCCTCATACATCACAGTCCTTGAAGCTCCTGATGCTTTCAATGAGGAGCATGTGACCTCTTCCCATTGGACATTGCTTTGACCTAGCATCCAATTGCCATGCCTGAGCACTGTCACATGACTGAGAGAGTGACATTACCACCCCCTAGCATTTGACATCAGCCCACACAGGGCAATTTAATGCTAACTGTGATGGATGACAGAGTGGTGGGGTAGCTCTGATTTGGTAATTAGTAGTGAGACCTAGTTGCTCTGAATTGGCATACTGTCAGTGACTCTTTAACAAAGCCAATAAATTGTATTACTCCAAACTTTCCACAATTATTAATACAAATACTGTAATATTACTATAATGAAACAAGCCAAATATTGTTACCAAAAACAAAATCCAGACACAGGTAGGTAGCTAGATTTAAAGATTAGTATAGACATTTTGTGCATTAACCTTTAGATAATGAACACAGCCTTATTTTTTCTATTTGTAAGACATTAGCCTTAAATAAATTCTTTTCAGATTTCTTTTTTTAATTTTTTAAAGATATTTTTGTTCCAAAATGTCAATATATAGTGTATTTACAGGAAATCCGAATGCAACCAACATATATTTGGCAATTTTAGTTTATTTGTTGCTTTGCTTGTGTGTTATACTGTATACAAGCAAGACAACAGATGTACTCTCTGTGGACAAAAGAAACTGAATAAGCTCTTTAATTGGCTTAATTTCCTAAAGCATTAAATGGCTTAGACTTCCAGGAACAATGCATTACTGTTCCCGAGCAAACACAATATTTGAGTATTATTCTACTTTTCAACCATACAGAATATCAATATATATATAACCATACAACATATCGATATATACATGTATTTAGATTAAGATGTAATAATAATGTATTCATCCTCTTGTACAATTTATAACATTTCTTGCTGCCATTATATCTTAGTTATACATGGGGGTTGATATTGTTGTAGTATTCTGTTGTATGTATATACTAACAATTATACAGATTTGTATTTTAAATATTAACAACTTTTTGGCCTCCCTTCAACTGCTGGTACTTACCCAGTAGACTCTGTTCAAATCTTCTATGTGTGTATGTGTGTGCTCTATTTTACTCTGCAGATAATCATGTAGATATTGTACATGTGATTATGTAGATTTTTTACATGTTTCTTTACACTTCCAATATCTTCAACACAATCTCAAAAACTTCTAGCCATGGAATCATAGGTTGCTTTAAAAGACCTTCAGAAAATCCAATGACTAGATGTTTTTCTCGTATAAAAAAACATCTAGTTGAAATTTGTGGGGCTTGGTAAACCCCCTGCTAAAAAACATTATCAGGGATCAGTTAAAAAAAGCACTTTGGTTGTCAGTGTAAAGATTCCTCTTTATAGTGTTGGTCAGAATGCCGCCCTCGCAGAAAGCTGAAAGATGAAAAGATGGTAATATGCCACTCTTACGCTATTCCCAGTGGCACTGGACTTTGAACACACATCTAATGGGAGATCAGCCACAGCTAAAACAGCTAAACCCCTGGAAACTTCTAGAAGAACCATAAGGTTCCACAGATCCCTGGTTGAGAATGGCTGAATTGGACACACTGCCTTGTCAAAGCAAGGCCTATGTACAGACACTGCAATGTGCCAAGATGGGAACTGGTATGATAATTACCATGTTGAGAGACTATTTATCATTAAATTGCAAACCTGCAAAGAAATATATTTTCTTTTAGCCTGGATTGCACAGCCAGAATATACATTACCCCAATTCAGAAGATTGTGGAAGATACCGTTCCATATATCCAAGCAATTCAATTTTGCAAAGCATTTAGGTATAATTTATTTTTTTTATTTATTCTCTGCCTATTCTGCTGCAAAATCGTACTTGTAATTTCCAACACTTAGAGCATTGCAAGCTGCCTGGTGCTAGCCTAGACTCTTACCTCCTAAAATGTATCCACTGAAATGTTTTGCACCTGCTTCACTCCTAAAAGCTATGACCTTCTGTCTAATACTATAACATTAACTTTGAAACACAGAGTCTGGCAATAACAAACACTAGAGCTGAGACCTCCAAGGAAATCGGATGTTGTTTCTACAAGATTACCTGTGTTGATCTGGCATTTTCAAATGTTGGGACTATCTTACTGATCGGAGAGACAGAGGTCAGTATAAATGAAGACTTATGTGAAATAATCTAGTACTTGTAGAAGGTCAGCTCAGGTTAACTCATCCTTAATCCTATCTGGCAGACCTTTTTTAAATAGGCTCAGGGAGCAGACACATTCCACTGAGCACTGGAAGCTTGTTGTATCCAGTTCATTAGGCATTTTTAGTGCCACACCGAGCTCCTCTAATAATCTTGGTTCTATAGATGGAATTATTATTCTCCTTTTTCTCACAATGAGGAGATGCAGCAGTTACTCTTTACTTCCCTCTTTCACATGTTCTTTCACAGCTATACCTCCAACTGCTCAAGTTCCTCTCTTGTTTGCAGAAGGGGACACTATATCATAACATGATTTTCCTGTTATTTATGTATTGCTCAATATAAACATCTAAGATTCCCACCATATGTTGAACGAGTGCATTATAGAACCAGCAAAATACTAAGCATAAAACACTGAATAGGAACAGATGCACAATTTTATTTTGCCATTTTATTTAAAAGACCCTTATAGGTGTCATTCTTGTCGAGCAGATATAACATATATTGCAGGCTCGGGCTTGACCTAAGCATAGCTAAACATGGCTTTACTTATTTTGTGAAAAATAAATGATTTCACTAAATCTCAATGTACTATTTCTGTGAAAATGGTGCTTATTTTTGCCATGTGGGGAAAATAAATTCAGGGACTGAATTCAGGGATTTTCAACAAAAAAAGTATTCCAAGGTGTCACTAAAAAGCATTCTAAGCATGTACAGCCATCCCCAGCAACCAATAAGTATTTTGTCCCTACCTATATAAGCCACAGACCACTGAGTTTCTTTCCCGTTCTGCTTGCTTGCTTTTGATGAGTGTAGGGAGGAAGAGTGTGTTAGAGGAGAAGATGCTTTTCAGCTATACAAGAATTTTTACAATAAGTAATCATTTTATAGCAAAATCTCAGTCTTTTTGAGGCTTGGATCTATCTTGAAGGGAAGGAGAGACTTAAAGCTCTTAATTGCTGAGAGTGATGGCTGCTTTTGTCATCCCTGTTAATAGCTTCTCAGTGCTGCTACTTGCGTCCTATAGCACAGTATGGCAGAAACTACCGTCAATGAACAGCACAGACAGATCAATGTATTTTGTTTTGCCTTTTTTACAGCATATAACAGTTTATTTATACCATAACATAGATATTTATATCACTCATTCAGAAGCGAAGATCCTGGGATTGATTTGTATTTTTGGGCACACAATAATAAGGCTTATTTAAATAGTCTATATTTTCTAAAAAAAAATATTGTTTGGAAACAGTTGTTACACTTAAAATTACACATCCTTACACTATAAAATTTAAATATAATATCAAGATTAAAAAATTTGTGGAAAGTAACTTTTACAGCAGCATGGTAAGAGAACTGATCATTTTGAAGTGATGATCCTTGCACTGTACACGTTCTTTATCTTGACATTGACAGTGTCATGAGCATAAAAACCGGAGGGGATTATGATAATCATTGCCAAGTTTCTGCTATCCTCTGTGTTGTCCTTTTTGTCCTTTTTCTATTTTTTTTCTTTGTGGTCTAAAAAACTGTTTAAAAGTGTTATAGTGTCATTGATTTAGTACCTAAATGTTTTGTCACTCTCAATTCCCTTGCTCCAAACAAATTGAAACATTAGTCAGAAGTTTGCTTTTATTTTAAAGTGACAGGTGTTCCCCTATTTAATGCACTCACATATAATTTGAAGTGATTTCTTCTTCTCATTGACCACCATATGTTACAAGAACATATTCATGAACATTAAAAAATATGTTTTCGTAAAAATAAAATGTCAGTTTTGCTCGGTACTACTGAATAAGTATTAAGCTAATCAATCAATCAATCAAGTGAAAGCAACAATTCTGTTTTGCAATTCTTTTTTGTTATTTGACACTGTAAATGAATAGGCATTCTTTCCAAAAAAAGTAATTTTCACCTTATGTACTAAGCAAAGTGAAAATATCATACTTCTTTAGAAAAGCAACCACAACATGTACTTTCAAGGTACTTCTACACATAGGATAAAAACTGTTGAAATGAATCACCCCCTGGTTTCAAATTTAGTATAAACACTGTGGAATGTAGTGGTAGGAGTACTTTGGCATAGATAGTTAAGTCCCAAAGAAGTATGAGTAACAACTAAGTGTCTTAACTCTTCAGTAACTATTGAAGCCTGAAATATGAGCTTTGGGAAGACTTACTTATAGATACCCCTCTGGGGATATAGATGTTAAAGATCTAATTCTCTAAAGTCTGCTTATAAGATCCCATTCAGTGTAACTGGATCAGTTCATGATGCTGGCTGCATAATTTATATATATATATATATATATATATATATATATATACACACTCCAACCCCCTGTTTAGGCTGTACCACACAGCCTGTGCTGCACACAAATCAAAGGAGTTTTGCCAGCCCAGACATATTCATTAACATTTTGAGCTGCCTGGTGGTAAACCAGGTTGATTTCTGATTCCTGAGGGTTTACTTAATCTTGAGGTTCATTTACTGAAATAGTACATTAAAGCCAAAAAAATGTAAGTAGTGGTGAACTTTCAGTTTCTGCAGCTGTGTTCACATTTAGATCCAGTTATATGCAGGAAAAACTTCACTTAACCCAAAAGACTAAACTTTGTCAGCAGGTATGGTCTTTAGGCATAAGAGACTTTAAAAGTCTATTTTTCCAAAAAAAAACTTTCATTGAACAGCTTGCAAGTTTGTGGTATCTGTATATGGGCAAAGCAAGAAGATGCTGGACCTCGAGAAAGAAGAAGATAACATGGTGGCAACAAAAAAAGGAGGGATGTGAGGGGGTTTCAACTTCACAATACTGGAGGGGAATACACCTAGGGTTAAGTGTGTCATAATAAACCAATATGGCTTGCATAACGGTGCAATATGGGAAATCCTGGACATCCTCAATGTGGTTTAATTTTGTTTTAAAGCCCAGCTAAAGTCTTTTTAATTACTTATATGTAGTCAGGCTGCACAGCAAATTAATAAACAACAAATTAGGAAAATAACTTTTCTATGACGTGTATTTCTTTTTGTTGCCCTGTGTCGCAGCACACTGGAAAGCCAGATCATTTAGAGAGCCCAGCAGTCTAGTCATTAGTGGTCCAATGAGCTCCCTTCATAGTGTTTCAAAGTGGAAACAAACTCGCCATACTAACCTGTCCTTGTTTCCTCACAGGTTGCCATCATCTAATTCTTTCTCCTCCGCTGCATGTGCAATTTAGCTTTTTTGACAGATACTTAGAACGATCAGCAGGTAGGAGGGATTATTGCAAGAGGGGAAATCACCTGTCTCTTTTTGTAATATTAACCAGTCTGATCATGAATTTTTAAAAGTAGAACCTTAGTTCCGCATTAGGCAATGAAGACCCATGTTGCCCAATTTTGTGTGAAAGCAGCGATCTGGCTTTCAGTGTGCTGCCAGAACAGGGCAGTTTCTTACAGTTTTATTCATATGAACACATATTATATTTCATGTATTTTTTAAAGACCATATTTTTTACTTGTAATGCAGCCTACGTGAGTAATATTTATAAAAAACAAGACTTTATTGCTAGCATTAATTTTCCTTTTACATGGTTGAGTATTTAAAATAAACATAGCTTACTATATTTACTAAGCTGAGGGAACATTCATAAGAGAACATTCTTTACTCTTTAATAAATCAGTTATCTTGACAAGCCTATATTGATAGACCTGAGCACATGCTACAAACACAGCTGCAAGCTTATCTGTGAACTCATTGTGAGAAGATTGGGGAAATAATTATAGTTTCAAAACCAATTAGTTTTTCTTCCATTTCTTATGACTTAAATCTTCCCTTCATACTACAAAGATTAAATGTTAATTTTCACTAAGTTTACTTTTTACTTACCCTATTCTTCACTATTTTAGGCTTCCTCCTTTAGTGCAACCAGCAAACCAAAACATCTTCTCTTTGCAGGCCTCATGCCATTGGGAATAATACAGAGCCCATTGTCCTGCATTGTAAGTGAAGATGCCACCCATGACCCAGAGTGTCAGATATATATGATATATATGAATAGTAATAAATATTTATTATAATGTTGCAACTAGACAGGTTAGGGTGAGTTGGGTCAAAAAAATGCATGTGATTTCTTGAAAAGCAAACTGTAGATTCTGAAATGCTGATTTGTAGTACACACTGTATGTAGTTTAATGTTACAAAGCCATTTATTCTAAACTGCATATAGATGTTTCAGGTGGTCTACTTTGGGGTCATGTATTCATTGTTTAATTCTGCAGGTCATATTGCATTGTTTAGACAATCTTACAATCTTACATTCACTGAAACCTGGTAAATTTTCCATTACTGCCATTAAAACACATGGAACTGGAAGATTCTCCAGAGAAGGTTTCAGCGAAAGTCAGATTCACTGCTTTAAAAAAAGAACTTATTCTGTTGTAGGGTGAAAAAAAAAATCTGTTTATTTGTTCTCCTGCATTCTCACGCTGCCACACAGGCTTGCAATGCAGATTAACAGTTACTATTTTAAAACACATTGCTCTGGAATTGTCACCAATAGAAAACATTCCTTGAGAAATGCCATGTACCCACTGCAGAAGTAGACAGAAAGGTCCTGCAAAGACGCAAAAGAAAACAGGCAACACTAAAATTCATCAACAGAATAAAAAAGTGACAACATTGCTTATTAAAACAAAAAGAAAAGTGGCAATTGTTTTGATACACAGTGGGCCTGATTTATTAAAGCTCTGCATAGCTGGAGAGGATACAATTTCATCAGTGAACCTGGTGATCCAAAAAAAATCCTGAAATGAATCTACTCCAGGATTGAAAATATTTGCTAACAAATTGCAAATTATTTTAGGAAATCCATTTTAGGTTTGCTGTATCACTCAAGTGTATCCTCCCCAGCCTTGGATAGCTAAAATAAATCAGGCCCAGTTTTTGGCAAATGCCATTAGCTAGGTTTAGGGCAACCTTCTTATTTTAATTCCTGTGAATACATCTACACTGTTTATTTGTAATGATGTAGAATCTTTGAGGAGTGAGGGAAAACATTACTGGTAGGTAATGCTTAAACATATTATTAGCCTTTAAAGTGAAATAGCCAGAATGTTGTCAGCAAATGCCTACAACTTAGTCATTTCTGGGCATTTCAGAATGACTGCCATTTCACGAGCTGCAATATACTTATATACTGCCTGGTCAAAAAACGTCCTCAAGCTTTTGATCTGGAGTTGCTTCAGTTGGGCAGGTCCACATTTGGAATTTATCCAAATAAAAATTCCAGGATTCATTGGGCTCAATACATTTAAAGAGTGGTTCAGGGAGCATAAGACATCATTTTGACCAGGCCACCAGGGTCCAGACATTACCTGCACTGTAAATCTTTGGGATATGCTAGAGAAGACTTTTCACAGAGGCCCAACTCTCTTATCTTCAATACAAGATCTTGGTGAAAAATTCAGGATGGAAATAAATGGTGTGATACTGCACAAGCTTATCAAAATTATAGTTACTGCCATACTCCTGCCATAATCAAAGCTAAAGAAGGTCCAACAAAATATCGGAGTGTGTGATTTTTTTGTGCCAGGCACTGTATATTTCTTCTACTATTGTATGCTATTTGTAACTACCTAACCGCCACTTGCTCTGCTCTCCTGTTCCCATTTAATGTGCACATAAAATTTGTTTACTTTGTTTTTGTATTTGAGTCTCTTTCATAGTTACTTTTTTTTCTTTATAGAAATGTAAGTTTATTGAATGTTTTAGTTTATATATGCCTTAGTACATTATGTTCTTAAGATTTTTTTTTATTATAGAGCCAGAGGAATAATAATCTATCTGATTATTCTATTCTACTTCTGTCCTTCATATCATTCCCTACACAGACATAACCCAGCAGCCTCATATTTTTCAAGTTTAATTTATTTAAAGTTTCAGGAGAACCTAAACCGAAGTTTAGATTTTGATTTAAGCTGTTTCTTGGGTTTAGTGTTTAGGTGTTTAGTTTGGCACATCTTAATGCAGCCAGTGACTTCTTTTATTCTTAAACAAATAAGACATGCTACCAGCTAAGGCTGGTTTTCCAGGAGAAGGAGCCACTACCACCATATTCATCACAATTAATGAGCATCCAGGTTTTTATGTGCAATTGGCAGGTGGTTGTCAATTGCCCTTGAGCCTTCTCTATATTTTAGCAGCAGGCCACTGCCAGTTCAGTGCTCACCTTAATTGTTGTAGAGAAAGAATTTCCTGTTGGGTAGACCAGCCAGGTAGCAAAAGTAGGCATAAGCTAAGCCAGCATGCAGTGCGCTGGGTCATCAGTCACCCTAATACCGCTCAAATTTCTACAGGGCTCATTTCATGTAGTGTAGAGTTCATTTAACAAAGGAAGCCCTACAGACTTCTTTTTTCGTAATGGCTATAAACCAAGGAACAGGGCAGTGGGTAATGATGCTGCATGTAGAAGGGTGCATGAAGGCAGCTATTGTTGAACTTTTTTTTGCTAAACTCTGCTTATAGAAAATGCAACTTTCCTGCTTGGAATTTTTAGAGGGTCAAAAGTGGTAGGATTTTTATTTATTTAATTACAGTATTTTTAAGGCTTAACTCTAGAAAATTAAATAGGTTTATTACTGGCAGGTCTGTATTTTTTCTTTGACCTCATTAGAGAGAATCACCCATATTTTTTGTCTATGCGATGTCTGAATGAAAAAGTGGTGATGATGAGCACATCGTCTACATCAGCTTTGAGCAGGTGAGTCTCTTTGTAATGTGCAGAATAATTACTGAAATTCTTCAGGTATACTGATCTTGATCTAAATAGAGTGAATATATATATAGTTAAACTATTTTACCTGTTTTAAAGCCCAACATGCAGCCTATTGCATGTAAATGTAGTTATACCCAAACATGCATTTGAACACTACTGACCTGCTTTGTCTACAATGCAAATGTATCTCAGTAGAAGTGCAAAGATTTACATTACATGAGCCCATAGACCTAAACACTGTGTAATACTAAGGAATCTAACTGGCCCTTCATCTCCATCTGATCAATACTACAAACTGAATGACATAAAGCTGATGATATGTCTAAACTAGATACTTACAAGAGCTCAATTTGAAAATACAATGATTTTTTGTAATATTAATTTAAAAAGTGCACAAGTGTGAATTTTTAACCTTGTCAAAAATTCTGTACCGTCCTGTGCAATATGCAGTTTCATCTGAAGATAGGTTTTTAGCCCCCATAGTTCTTATTTTGGCTTACAGAACAAGAAACTACTATGTTGTGGCCACATGGGCAAAAGGAGGAGTTAAGTAGTTTAACAAAAGACTAATGAACAGGGTTGACTTAGTTCACAACATAAGTGTGTGTTGCCATCTTACACAAAAATAAGGAATTAGGCTTCAACATAAGTAGGTATTGGTTTGTACTTGCAGAATCCTTAAATGGATAATATAATAGAAAATGTTCTTGTATTACAGATATATGCTACATATTTATTTTTAGGTGTCTTCTTTAGTCATCTGGATGGGCCATGCTGGGATAAATATATTACCAGGCATGACCAGTTAAATATACATTCTCCAAAAGATTATGAATGGGCAGGTTAGAATTCTTTATTGTAGAAAAATATGTCTCATCTATAACAAAAAACTGCCTATTCATAGATATATTACCTTGCATGTACAGTTTCATTTTAAATTATGTGTTTTTTATGCTGAAGATCTCTTTTGACTCTAGAATCGTAATGTTGGGTTTCAATAGACATTTCAAAATAGTCTGGAATTGAACACATGATCCTGGCTGTGATATGTTTATTTTTATAATTCCTAAATTACTGCCCACAGGGTAAATGTATTACACATTCTGAAGTCTGAAATATTTGCACCGTATAAAAATACATTCTGATCATCCAGCTATGCAGTTAGAGAACAACACCGGGTAATTTACAACTTTCATTTCTGCTTTACCTGCTTTTACAAAACCTGCTAATCTCAAAAGATATGGAGTCTACATACAGCAAAAAAGTATATTTATATTATAAATGACAATTTAATTGTAGTAATTCATTGAAGGTGATCCAGTGAAATCCAGAAAGCTACAGGTACGGTATTACAAATGATCCAATGTAAACAGAACATTGGGTGTCAACTGTTATGATAAGACCATACAGTGTTACAAAACCAAAGCTGCAGAAGTTACATAAGACGCTGTCTTTGTATAGCTGGGTGTGTGGAGGAAGAAACAGTCATGTTCACAGATAACCCTCCAGTCATGCCACAAGTCACCTGTAACATAAAGAAAGTTTTCACTGTAGATGAAAATCTGTGTTAGTGCAGAAAATGCAAAGACTACACAAAATAACAACAACATAGTTGTATTAGACCATTACAAAAATAGGTTGTAATAGACTTAAAAGTAAAATAAACACCAAAATCTCATATAAGCTAAAGCATATAGATATATTTTTTTAAAATGTATATCTATGTTTTTATTATAAAAATATCAGGTGATATTGCAATTAAGGTTCATGCAAGCACTTCCTAGTTAGGTTTATACCTATGTATAAAGTAAATTTCATGCACCACTGCACTACAAAAATTATGATAATTATGCCTATAAGGAGGTATGTGACTTTCTTTCCTTCTTTCTATAATGCAGCACTGGAAACCAGTCATCAGTGATCATTCACCACTTACAGTCTCTTTGTTATTCTCACTTACCTTCCTCACATTTGTCCTGTACCATACTTATATTCTCTGTTTGGCACATTTGCCCATCTATGCTTAGTAAAATATCCATTACTTAGATTTATGTGAAGCATGTAACCCTCTTCCATTTCTACTTAGGTTCTACACTGGGTGCAGTACTGGCAAATCACCAGGTCCTAGCACTGTCAAATGAGGTTGGGGGGAGGTCATTCCTAATTTCTTCATCCCCGTAAACTGTATGTTAACATTCCTAGGCAGAAAGGTGGAAACAAGGAGCCTACAAAGAATATAGAACATTCCACCTGATATGCATATGTAATAATAAAACATTTATGTAATATTTCAGATAAAATTAGAATAAAAATTAAAAATTACATTGCACAAAATACAGTTGTAGATTCCCTTTTTTAATGTAATAAAGCTTATTGGGACTTGTTCCACTTCTGTATTTTTTTTTTTTTTATTTACCTAATCCAAAATAAATGTTAACTATCAGTATCCAACTGACCAACTGTGGGTGGCTTTTGTCTATTATGTTTCGAGTTTGGTATTTTATATAAAATATTATCAACAAAGATTATTCAATTGGCTTAAATTAATAAATCTCTCCAAGACTCCAAGATTTTAAGCTCTTCGGGGCAGGGTCCTCTCCTCCTGTGTCACTGTCTGTATCTGTCTGTCATTTGCAACCCCTATTTAATGTACTGCGCTTCATAATATGTTGGTGCTATATAAATCCTGTTTATTATTATTATTATTATTATTAATTATAAAAATAATATTATTAATAATTATAATAATAAAGGCTGGAGAAGAAAGATCAGCCTTTCCAGACCTTTTAAACATGGGGGAACCTTTTGAAATAACTTTCAGGTCCTCAGGGAACCCCTGCTATAGTTAATCTGCAGCTCAAAGTACATTAGTGTGGTGGTCAGTAGGAAAAATGCATCTTACATTGCTGGCCAGTGGGAAGACTGTCACACATAGCCAAAAAGATCATTTGTGTCACCTAATGTGACCTAAGAGCCACATATTGCTCATTGTTCAGGGAACCCCTAGGGACCTTTGGAGGAACCCCAGTTGAAAAACACTGAGATAGACTATCAAAGGTGAACCTCAGTGATCCAGTAAACCTGGAATGGATCTTCTCCAAGATTGAAACCATTTGCCAAATATATATATGTGTGTATAGATATACTAGCCCTCAATCTAGGGCAGGTAATGCAAACATTTTGCACAGGTCTGTAATAGAATTAACAAGAGAAATGTGGTCATGGACAGGATTTGTAGTCACAGTGGTCGTTTAGACTAGCTATATGCTCTCTGCTTTCCAAATATTCCTTCACAGGTTGAAGCTTCATAAGGGACTGTAGGGACTGTAGAAGGTCCTGATTGCCCTGAGGTTTTAAAAGCTGTTGTAAATTGTTTTTTTGTTTCTTTTGTTGGAATGTACATGCACCAAATGACAAGTCAGGTACAAGATTTTCTGGCCCCAGGAGATTTCAGTTGACTTCCAGAACTAACACCCAAAAGGTCCTGAAAGTTGTCATATTATAAGTAATCTATGTCTTTCACCAGTTACGGGTTGTGAGGTTGCAACATTAGTCATAAATCACTATAGGTAAACTAGTCAAACCAGGTCATTTATACTTTACTTATCTCTTGTACTTAACTAGCAAAAGGCTTAGACTGAAAGTGACTCTGTACTGACCCAAAGGCATATAAAGTGTTGACAAAATGTTAGCACAGCTAGTTCTTTTCAGCTAACTACCAGACTGTGTGAAAAACTCCTAAAACTTGGGGAGGTCTAACATTCAAACCTTGATTTCCTGCCAAGAAAATAAAGTTTGGCCTTACTAGTAATTTTTTTTCACCAAATATAAAAATCTGTGTTGATTGATGAAAGACATTAAAAAACTGCTTTCTAACTATTCAATTACAAATATGCATATAGTTTTGCTCAAATATGTATAAAATGTACAGCTAAAATCTGAATTTCAGTCTGCCTATATAATAGTCATATTTTTTATATTTACTCATATAAATACATGGTATATTTGTATACCTAATTATAAACAGGTCTGAATATAAAACCAGGTATTTACTTTTACCATTTTGCCATCCATACCTGCCAACATTTAGAACAATAATTAATTTTAAAAAAGCTAATTAAAATAAATTAAAAATATATCCAATAAAAATATTTTCAAAAGGAAAAAAAAGACACATGAGCTTAGTCTGTACTTTTTTTTCCAACTCTTTACAAGTTAAAGTATTTTGTGCTTTTGAGTTGGTTATGAAGGGTCACTTGCTTTTAAATTATTTCATGTGCATAGCTGGCCACACTAGATGGCACTCTATCCTATGTACAGTTTGTAAGAAACTAATGTCTCCAATGCCAAGAGTTTGTTACACACTTTACAAGAGGATGCAGTGTCATCTACTGGTGTGACCCAAGTATAGACCTATATTTTACGGTATTTTAGTATTGGTATTCTAATGGTATTTTAGAGGCAAACAGTCTTGGTTTATACTCGAAAATATACAGTATATTTTATATTTTGCTTTCCCTGGTTCCTAACTTTTACCTCATTTGTGGAAATGATAAATAAATCCTTTCTATGTTTAATATATACCTTTTGTTAAACCCAGTGACATATTCACTGAATTTTGTAATATTATTACTGGCTACATCTGCCACACAGGCAGATCATGGCTGGAAGAAGTGCTCAGCAGGGCACTGTACATAGCTTTCTGCGATTATCCAATAAGTTGGCAAAGTATAGCAGTGCACATAGGTATGGTGCATGAAGGCAAAGTTATAACAGCCTCATATCTAGCTGTGAAATTTGCTTAAACACTGTCTGAAATGTAAATGCTGCCTTAAAGCAAACCTGTATTTTAAAAAAATGAAAATTTTGTTTTTTTTAAAGACTTTTTGTCTTAAATTTCTCCTGAAAGATATCAGTGCACTTACTGGTATATGTGTGTACCTAGGTATGGCTGTGCCTACAAGTCTAATACTTATATATTTGCAGTTTGAAACCTTTAGCACTTCTGTCTCTGATTGATGGTCTTGGAGTGAGATTTAGTGATGTCTCCTCTGCTGGTCACTATTCTTGCTGGACACTCTGGCATGACAAAGCAAATCCCTGCCTTTAGCAAGGTGGCTACTTCTACACAGTTTTGAACAAGGTATTGGAATTCAGTATTGGGAAAAGCTTTGCTGACCACAGGCAATACTCATGAATAGGCCTTTTCCCCTTGTCTGCCCTTTTATTTGTGCACAGATTCAACAGTTCACTTCCTTTTTAATACCTCCATAACCCACACATTGTAATTTCATAACTGTAAGCAGCACAGTTTGTTCTAACTTTTAGGCCCCATTCACACTGTTGTGCTGTATCAGTTTACACTCATTATTTGTGTTGCATTATGGAAAACCTATTTATGTGACTGAGCTGCCTAACAAACCAAAAATGATGCAAATACTATTTTCTGCAGCGTAGTATAAAACAATACAGTGCATCATAGGCACGGTGTGTTTTCTTTTTTATTGTAATCATCAAATTGTGAATAGGAAACAGATTGCAATGGGATTGAGACAGGACCAAGTTGTCGGGGTCACCACAAGGCTATACTTCCAGGGAGAGGTCACAAGTGATTTTTATACTTTTTTTATGATTTTTATCAGAAAAAGATTACTAAGAAAGCAAGTGAATATTGAA
The DNA here is from genome assembly GCF_032062135.1 of Pyxicephalus adspersus. Taxonomy (NCBI): domain Eukaryota; kingdom Metazoa; phylum Chordata; class Amphibia; order Anura; family Pyxicephalidae; genus Pyxicephalus; species Pyxicephalus adspersus. The sequence goes on from NC_092862.1 coordinate 115,645,858, forward strand.
TTAAAAGATATTTAAAAATATTGCATAAGGAGTTAAGCTTTAAAATTTGTAAATTCAGTGAAGAAGTGAAAAAAAGTGCAAATTTTCGGATCCAAGAGTTTCAATATGACATAATAGCATTAGTTTTTGAACTCTTAGTATTTGAACTCTTTCAAGATTTGGAAATATGTTGTCAAGCAAAGCACTGCCTCCTTGTATTTGGGTGACTCACACAGTATTTGATATGAGAGTTAAAAGCTTACTCTTCTCTCCAAGCAGAAATTGTTTTAAAGACACCAAGCTGGATACGGCAATATAAACAACTTGTGTGTCTTTTTTTCTTTAGCTAAATACCTGCACTGCAAAATGACAAGCCATAACAATGGCACTGGCTGGGGCAAGTAATGGCAGGTTAAATCAGCTCTATGGATCAGACTGATTTATATTTTATAATGGTATCTGTTCATCAAGAGCGTTTTCATGTTATCATGGAAACGGGCTCTATCTCTAGAATCTCCATGTTGAGAGTAAAGTTCACTGGATTTGCAGGGAGAGAATACACCTTTTCATTCTGTTTCAGAATCTATGTTGTTTTAAGAGAAGTGGAGACTTGTCTGAGTTTACATCTTAGTCAGAGACAGATGATGTGGTACAAGCTTGTACAAAATCGCTATGTAAATGGAAGAGGTGATGGCAGAAAGCAGCCCTTATATCCACTTCATGAAACAAGCAGACACACATTTGCTGCATATTTTGCATATTTGAAACCTCTGCAGTCACGAGAACAATAATGTTGCCAATAGCAACCCCTAACAACTTCAAGAGTCTTTCTAAAAGTTGTCCAACAACTTTGGGCTTGTGTTAGCAAAATAAACAAATCTACAATGTTCCTTCCTCTAGTAAAGAAATACAAAGCTTGCATTTTACTATTAGAACTGCACCAAAGATTTGCTGTTGTTGATACAAGTAAAATAAAAAAATGTTGACAAAACTCAAAATAAAACCGAAATATATTTCCAAATATAATGTTGACATATCGTAAGTGATGTTTATGAAAGGTTAACAATTTTTAGTGAAACTTAAAAATAAAATCCTTTCCAGGGCAACTATATACATTACTGTAAATTTAACAATGTTTATTGACACAGTTCATTGCCTTTACTTCTTTACTCATCTTTATTTGGAAGGTACATCTATCTTAAAGTGTAATTTGCACTTGTAAACAAGGTCTACCCCTGTCTTAAGCCTGCTATGCCTTGGGGAAAATATTGTTATCCTGCTTTCCGGTGTGATCCAAGGGGAGTACAAAATAGCTCACAATTTGCTGAGAAATTCTGTTCTATAATGCAGCGCCTTTTTGCTAGATTTAGTGCATTTAAAGCGAAATTACTCTAACGCTCAATACTCACCTGTCCCTGTTTTGTAGCAGGAAGCCGACATTTTCTTCATCCTTCACTTCCTGAAAATGATCTTTGGCCATTGATTGACCCCTTTCTGTAATAAAAACCTGCCTCATCACCCATTTATTGAAAATAGGTTTAAAGTTCCACATTACCATTCTGTCTGTAATTATGGATGAACAAGAATGCCTCTGGCAGTCTCGCAAAAATTTCACTGAACTTCCAATGGTTCTGTAAATTTCTGCGAAACCTTCAGAAGATCGAGGAGAATTAAAACAGGAGGATCCCCAGAGCATTTAGCTGCAACAGTAATATTATGATACATTTGTTACATTTTTCTCGCAGTGGATCGTATCGCAGTGGATAAAAGAAAATTGTAACAGTAATATCACTGTGCTGGAAAGTGTGTTACAAAGTAAGAAATACTTATATTACAATGTCAGCAGGCTCTCCGGTGCTCAGCAAGCAGAAAACAGTTCCTTGGTAATTTGAAAACAGTACACAACAGTACTACCAATTTTTTTTAAGGCACTAGAGGTTAAATGGGGAGAAGTCCCTCCATTCAAAACCTCTAGTGCTCTCTGATCGGCTGAGGAAGGCTCCTCCTCTCAGAGTGAGTCATGCGGCTTGCGTTTATGAATGAATGCAGCCATGGGAAAAATCAGAGGATTTTTCCCACGCTTCATTCGTTCATGAGCAGTCAGCCATGAGACTCACACTGTGTTCCTGGTTAGAGAAACTCTATCCAGGAACACATAGTACAGGACTGCAACAGCAATCAGGCTGCCCTGTAGTATATGTTCCTGGATAGAGTTTCTCTATCCAGGAACACAGGACTCCTGTGTTTATGGATAGAGAAACTCTATCCAAGAACACATACAACTAGTAAAGAGCTGCAAGAGCAATCAGCTGTCAGCTCCGCTCCCCTGATTGGTCTTGCAGGTCCCAAAAATTTGGTCTCGCCTGCCGAAATTACAAAGGCTGTTCTCACCTACATTTTGGGTAAGCAAGAACGGCCCAATTCGCCGTGGGACCGAATTTGGATAATCTGCCCTTAGGAAACAAAATCAAATGGTGCTATAGGTCACCTAACAAGCTAAGCTGACATGTTGCTCCATGTTGGTGGTTCAAAGGCCATAATCAAAGGCTTTTTTATAGATTTCACAGGTCATTAGGACACATGAACTCTCATCTCAGCCAGGCATTTATGTTTGTGCCTATGAAGAAGTAAAAGTGATATGCAATCCGATGCACTCTGTGCTGCTTATATAAAGAGGAACAATAGTAATTAGAACAACTTTTCCCGTCGGAAGTTTGTAGGAACCACAGGCATGAGATCATTACCTGATCCACCCAAAAACAGCTGAATTGGTAATTTGCCCTTTTGTCCAAAATAAGTTTTTGCAAGAAAGAATTTTCAAAAATGTATACTAAGTCAGTTTAAAAAATCTGAAATGACTCAATAAAACTTTTAGATAAACTTTACAATAATAATTCATAAACAATAAACATGGACACATTTACAGTACTGTTTAGATTTTTTTCAATGGAGTGTGCATATCTCTTTAAAAATATCCTACAGCAGAACTTCTAATCACTCAACACTCCTGGTCACATGACAGGCAGTTCATTCATCATTGTTATGCAGCAGACTATAATGGAAATCAGCTTTCCTTTTGTGCTAGATCTGTTTATGCATTAGGGAACCTGTCTATCCGGTTTTAACATGGTGAAATAGACTATGGCATTATTACCATTCTGCAGATTTATGCAGTGAGATTGATTTATGTTAATCTTGCTGTACAGAAATATTCTTTCTTGTGTTTAAAAGGCGTCACTGAGTATACAAGCTACTATTTGTTTGTGAAAATAAAAAAACTCCAATAAAGGAAATTCCATGCTTTTGTTTTGTTTCTTCCAAAGGGCAAAGAAAGACTTTTTTTCTTTTAATGAACACAGAAAACTTTGGTTAGTTGAGGAGTGACTAATTTAGGTATCATAACAGTAAACAGAACAGTTTAAATCACCACTATTTCTCTATAATTAGTAAAATTAGCTTAGGCTTGTTGGTACAAAAATTACATTTTGGCATAAAAGCTGCTTTGTCATTTCTAATTTAGATAATTTTTCTTACTCATTAATCTTACTGTGCGCCAGTACCCTAGCTCCTAATGAGAACAGAAAGGGAACTACAGCTCAGTGAGTAGGACATTGTAATTGTAAGCTTGTATTAAGCTGCCTAAAACACAGCTTTTGTTAATATTATAAGCCAACTTGGCAACAATGTATTGTTAGTCAAAGTAAATTAACAACATTCCACTCCAAGGTAGAGGATGCAAGAGAAAAGCCATTAACATTAACATTTGTTTTGCTAGTAAATGTAATGCTGTGCTATTTAAGTATGTTCTTTTTTATTTCATTTGATAAAATGTTTTATGTAACACGGAATTAAAAGAGGAAATCCAATCCAACTGTAACTATTTATTTTAAACAAGGAGCTGCTAAAATTTAAAAATAAAGGTTTATTATCTTTAGATGTACCCAATCATGCCTTTGTAATGCTATAGTTAAAACGTAAATTATTAAAGTTTTCGACTGTCATGTTAATACTTACCTTAAACTAGTTAACTATTTTTACCACAACCAGCCCACTTCCCTGACCTTGGGATCTATATGGGGGACATGGTCCGCAGCTCTGGCCGGTGCCACAGCGGGGTCCTTTACCTGACTTAAACTTAAACCTTGACCAGGATGCTCATTTGCCTTGCTATGGAAAGATCAGGTTAACATGGTGTTCCTGTGGTTCGAATAGAAGATTTTTTTCCTATGCGATAATTTAAATATGTATCTAAATAAAAAAGAACAAAAATTTGAATAGATTTCTCAGCCCTGACCATAATAAAAGAAAAAAATGTAAACAAAACTGCTATACATGCCCTTTATATAGACTGTTGACAGTAAGAAATGGCATTTGGGGTTAGGTAAATGGGATTGTGTAATACAGTATGTACATTTACACTGTGGTTTAAAATAAACATCTGACAGGTAATAGGTATGCAGGTATATTCCTGAAAGGCAGAAAATTTTTGCTTTAAACAAGCTCTAAATGACCCCTGTATCTGCAGACATTGCCTTCTTCCCCTTTGTGGGTAAGGCTACCTAATAACCATATACAGAGTTATTTACCAAACCTTTTTAGCAACAAAAAAAAGTAGGGATGAGCAAGCAAGATTTTTAAACTCGATCTCGTGGCGAATTTGGCCGTTCTCGCTTACCAAAATTGTAGGCGAGAATGGCCTGGTGTAAATTTGCCAATCAAGTTTTCTTTCAAAAAAAACGAATTTTCTAAAAAAAAAAAAAGTCCTGCGGGCTGTGCTGATCCACTAAGTGTGCGATCCCCCGCACTTTAGGGTAAATAGGGACAAGTCTCCCCATTCAAAACCTCTAATGCTCTCTGATTGGCTGAGGAAAGGAACATTTTGATGACGCTTGAATGTTAATTAACCTCTAGTGCCCAGGGATCGCACACAGGAGGATTCCCAGGGCTGCATAAATGAATGCAGCCCTGTGAATCCTCCTGTAATGATTTCTTGGAACTTCGGTTCGCCGAAACTATGCCGACCGATCAGAAGTTCAAGGAAATTTTTGCAAGAATGCCGAAGGCCCTAGTTCTAGGATCGTTTGTTGAAACTGTTTGGTTCATAAAACACTGTAATTAGCTAGTAATGAACCTAAAATAATTAGAGAGTTGAAAATGATTCATGTGATTATGTGGATGCTCAGAGCACCCTGGTTACACTTCAGCTTGTTCCACATATTCCTGCTATAGGTCAATGCATCATTACCATCTATGCAGCAACATTCATTTTGCCTGATGATAGCAATTCACCCTGATGCCCCCACTCCATAACAGCTGTTTTTAGGACAAACTTTTGCAGAAAATCAGTGATTATGCAAGGACTTCTTCATGGATTTAAGACGTGAATCACCATTACAAGCAAAATATGGGGCACAGGGAGAATGCAGCAATGCAAAAAGCCCAGTGACTTTATTACCAAATTAATTTTGTTCCTGAGGTGTAGCCGAACATTGTCATTGCAACACAGACCTGTGTGACACCGTTGAATTTGTAGGGAGTCGCAATACTAGTCAGTAATATGGTCACACCTTTGTCATCCCAGCAGAAACAGATAACTCAAACATTTTCATTGTGGATTGTTTTGATATTGGATTTCTTCATTACACTGACTTTTGCTGTCTAGTGTGAAACTATGAAACCATGATTTTTTACCAGTCACCAAGTGCGCAAAGAACTCCTCTGGGTCCGATCTGTATATTTCCAAAAGTTTTCTGTGATAAATCACAAGAACAATGTCAAGTCATTGTGGTCATTTTTTTGTAATGCATTGCAACTTAAACCAGTTTTCACCTTTAGCTTATCATAGGTGATACTTTTATTGAATACAGTGTTATCACCACTGTCAATATGAATATTTGTTTCATTGTTGCCCCTTTTCCACAGGAACCATGTTGTCTACCATGTCCATGACAATTTTGTGCTTTGTTAGTTGCTACACTGAGGAAGGCACTTAGATGGAGCTGTAGAAGGCCCGGTGTGTTTACCTTTGGTGCTGCTCCGAACAACCTTCAATATCCACTCTTTCTTAATATAAACTTACAGGACTGAAATGCTAAGTACAATCTAAATCATTTCTGTATAAGCCTTCTACCTAAAGCATAGCCCTGAAGATAAAATCATCCTATTTTAAAAGATCCATGGAAATAATGTACAATCATATATAATGTTGATGTTATTACAACAAAAATTTTTAGGTGTTTATCTGAAAGGCATGTTTTAGGGAGATATTTTGGATTGAAAATTAATGGAATGTGTAAGATCTCTGGGGCTTATACATAATGGTTTACTGGCAGAATCTACATTGGCAGACTTTACAATGGGAGGGACAAACTAAGCAAACATAATGTTAAAGTTTTAGTTTTTATTTATTTTAGAAAAGACCTTGTTATGAATAAATTAACAAATCAAGTGATATGCCCGGACAGCAAAACTTATAATAATTATATACACAAAGATAGTGTTGTCAGTTCTGAATATTTGAAGCATTCCTTTAGTGAAAGTATCACACACATTATTTTTTAAGTATTGCTCATTGCCATATAACATTGCTCCTCAAGCTAAACTCCAGGAATCAGAATGGACCAACTGACATTTTCATGTGGACTTTTCTGTTTGTGTGCTCATCACAGAGTCAATGGTGAGAAATATGATTTATTAAAGTTCTATAAGTCTGAAGAAAATAGACTATAATAGGAGAACATAGGTGATCATCTAAACCTGTAATAGGATTCTCAAAAATCATTTGCTATAATTTAGCAAATGTTTTCATTGCTGGACCAGATCTATTCCAGGTTTGTTGGATCACTTAGGTTCCCCTTTGATAGTTTATCTTCTCTAGTCTTGGACAGCTTTATTCCCCCTGGGATTAAATCCCCCATTCTAATTATGTCCGTATTTTTATTTCAAAAGCGTTACATTGTTTTGCGTGGAAATTTGTTGATTAATATTTTAGGCTTGTAATTCTTAGAATAACTCCCAGTTATGAAAAAATATAATATAATAAATAATTATAAATAATTTTTTAAATAAAATAAACTTTAAAAATAAAAATTAAAAATGTTACATTTGTGCAAACAAGGGTACAATAATAAAATAAACTTTTTGATTTATTTATTTATTATTTGGTTTGGTTTTTTTTTTATTTTTTTCACTGTGATCAATGTTTTAAAGAAGATTACAATGTGATCTGCTTTTAAATTACCCACCAAGCCACATCTCCCCGGCGTATCAACGCTTCATACATCACATCGATCAAGCCAAGGGTGTGAAGCAGTAGCTAGCCAGGGATCGCTGGGGACGCCGCTGGATCGAGGGGAGAAGGTAGGAAATTTTTTTTTTACTCCAAGAGGTTAGTCAGGGTTACCGCTTTTGGCATGTAAAATTCACCCCGAGCCACACTCGGAAATATCATCAAGGCGGTTAATAAATCAGGCCCCATATATCAATAATTGTCACAGATAAAAGAACCCTGCCACTCACCACTCTATAGGTTGGCACAGTTGGCTGAGCGGCTGAGTGGTTTGCACTCGAATCTTGACCAGGACTCTCTCTGCAAGGAGTTTGTCTGATCTCCTTGTGTCTGCATGGGTTTCCTCCCACAGCTCAAAAACATGCAGTAAGGTAATCAATCCTCCCTCAAAAACTGTTCTTAGACTTTATTAATGACATATGACTATAGTAGAGACATTCTATTGTGAGCCCCTTTGAATAAAGGATGCCAGAAGACGACAACATTTCAAAAAATTATCTTAAGATAAGGAGGTTTACAATCATTTGGTTTGCTTTACATTTAGCATTACTGGCTTACCATTTCCTCACTTTCCCAGGATCCTATTTGGCTGTCCTTAAGTCCTGTGCAGGATTTAACTTCTGATTTTGCGCAGCTCTCAGGCCTGGTGAATAACAGCTAAAGCAACAATCTTTTCATCTTGAAAAAGGCAGGGTTTTTGTCCTGTGTATCCCTGCATATTGGAGAAGCATCATTAGATTGGGGCAAAGCAGTAAAGCAGGTTAAGGGTAAGTAAAGGTCTTTTATACTGTCTCTTGTAAATTAATGGGCAAACTACTGGATATTTTTAGGTGAGCTCACAATCATCAGCCTACAACCCCTTACACAGTGATTTTGAGTCGTTGATGTGGAAAGGATTAGTCTTTTTTTCAACAGTCAGTTGACCATTAGCATCCTGTGTCCAAGAGTTAGGTTGCTGGTGGGTTCCTTGACTAGTAAGAAGCAGCACAATTGGCTCAGTGGCTAGTACTCTTGCCTCTGCAGCACAAGTTCTCAGGTTCCAGTCTCAGGTTCAGGTCTCAGTCAAGACAATATCTGCAAGGAGTTTGGTTGTTCTCTCCGTGTTTGCATGGGTTTTCTCTGGGCACTATGAGCTTCCCCCTAAAATTGACCTTAGATTGTATTATTACATATGACTATGGTAGGCACATTAGATTGTGAGCCCCTTTGAGGGACAGTTAATGATATGACAATGGACGTAAAGCGCTGCGTAATATGTCAGTGCTATATAAATACAATAATAAATAAATATTAACAAGTTAATAATAAGCGCTGACTCTTACAATAAGACTTATATCTCACACCAGTCTGATGAACAACAGCTGTCTGGTGTGGCCAGAATATCTTTAATTGGGTATTGGGAAGTATATATGTTGCAGCTCCAGGAACTCTAAAGTACATTGTGCATATGTGCTTTCCACAATGGATTCCTAAGTGTCAGCTCTTTGGCACCAGCCAGGCATGGGACACAACAGGCTCGTCAATCGCTCTTCTGTCTTATAAACAGTATCCTCTAAAAATTCATCACATACAAAAGACTAATCAGTTTCAGTTCTTGTTCTTTACTATGGAACATATGATTCACTTTATTTGAGGAACAACATCAGGCTCCGATGTACTGCATAATACCACATTATTTATAGCTCAAATGACTTGCTAACATATTCCAAGAGTGCAACATTTATAGCCATTTCAGAAAAAACAAAGGTACCATAACCACATCATTAATTAATAGGAGTTTATGTTTTGGTGTGCTTCCCAATATGTTACTGTAGGTAATAATTAGGAAAAATATTACTGCTTCACGGTCTAAAAAGACTTCTGGGCCAAACTCAGTCAGTCAGCATATATAGTGGAGGGGGTTGCACAGAGGACGGGTAAGTGTTAATGAGTCCTAATTAGTGATTTCTGTAATTTACAAGTTCTTTGGTTTTAGCAAGAGCCTTCTTTTTAAGGTCTATTGAATTGTACCTAAATGTGATAAAAATGAATACTGATGTCTTAGACTGAGAATTTCAGTTTTATTTTGTTATAGATATTTTCTGTCCTGAAGTTCCATTACACCATTTCAGTCCACAATGACTTTAATTTTTATCTACTTTATAAGCATAAAGTAGCAATTATTTGGCTTTCCATATATGCAGTGTACTAGAGTTCTAAATTCCACAGTGAAAAAATACTTTGGGAACCTAAAGTCCAATGGGAAAAGGAAGGAGAGGTCTATTTACTAGGAAAGAATGTACAGCTGTTGAAGAGTTTAGAGTAGGATAACTAAATCAACCATACTGACAAAATGAGTGTGATGATTCTAAGATATATTATGTATGGAATAAAACATCCAGCTAAACGACATAAACATGCTTTGCTACACTTTTTTTTCATAGTAATTGAGAAGAAAACTTTTTAAATGAGGAAAAAATGTCCAAAGATCACCAGCATTTGTAAAGTGAAACTGCACTACTTTAGTACCATACATATATACACAATGGGAAGCATTAGGAATATGCTGCACCTAGTAAGTAGAAATAATCCCCATAAGTATTTTAGTTAAGGTTAAGGATGAAGTGAAAGCTTGTTAGTGTTGTTTGTAAGATTTCTCTTCCACACTGGAAGATTTTCTATAGAGACAAAAAGCCAAAGGTCAGCTGGACAAATAGAGAAGGTGAGTTTACCTAGCTAGGATACGAGCAAAAATAAACAATATGCATTAGTCCCATACGTGAACTAGTTGGATTTATTATAGGTTTTATTGGCAGCTTTACTTACATAGCCCCAATCAACTTTTTTAATGGTTCCAGTCCTGTAAAGGGAGTAGTGTGTTATTTACATGAAATACTTTGGATGTCCAATGTGATCATAGAATACACTATTGAAGTTCCATTGGGCTCTTTTGCTTTGATGTTCCTTTTGTGGTTTTACTTTGTGATTATTAAAAGACCTAGTGTATACTAAATATTGTCTCTAAGACTATTAAAATATACACAGTTTAACCGTTTTTGGGCAGTAGTCCTCAATCTTCCCTGTTCTTCATTCTCCTAATACTTATCTACCTAATTCTACCCAATACTTATCCATTGATTGTGTGGCCAAATTTGCCATATTTGTTTCCTACTCTACAAAGATAGGCATTTCCCAAGATAACCAAAAGTTCAATTTAAGTCTTTTCTGGTCAAATACCGTTTTCCAAGTGTTTGATGAATCTTCCAAATGCTGTTGGGCAAACTTCAAAAGTGTTATCATATTATTTTTGTTGAAGCAATGGATTTTTGTTTCTGGCCACCTTTTTATAATGAGAGGGAAGATACTGTCATCTCAATAGCGTATCTTTGCATCTCCTATAGCAGCGGTCCCTAACCTTTTCTAGCTCGAGGACCACTAAATTCACCGGTTCCATACTGCACGGGGGAGCCGTGAGTCACTCAAAGGATAAGAAATCATGAGTGACCTCATGATGCCAAAACCCACCCACTCTCCCATCGCTGGTCTGAGCCTGCTATGGGAGAGTGGGTGGGCTGTGTGTAGAGACACAACCCGCCCACCCGACTGCGGTCTGGGCGGTGCACCCCCCCATTGGGGTCCTTCTCCTAACCCCGCTATCCCTTACCCCCATTAGTGTTAAACTTGTTTTTGTTGCAATTCTGAATAATGCCCTCCTCTTCTGATGTGTTTTGGTTGGCAGCTTTCACTTGTCAGGTTTGAGGTGCTGCAATCAAACTTTTTGTATAATAGATTTAATGGTGCTTCTAAGAATATACAACATTTAGGATATTTATTAATAACCCAACCCTGATCTATACTTCTCATCAGTGTTGTCTCTTTGGTCTACATGTTGCTTGCTCTTGAATTGCATAGACAAGTGCATTTGGGACACGTCTTTGTCACGGCTCCACAGGGCAGAGTGGTGGACCCTTTGTGTCACCACCCCAGTGGGTGGAGATGTGTATGGGGCGCAGAGTCTAAGCAACAACTGGGTCTTCTCAAAAGCCTCTAGAGGTGAGGATGTTGTGTGGTGAGCTGCTGACAGGTTGCAGCCCTGGTGCCCACCAAGGCAGGTGATTTCTAACTAGCAGGAACAAAACGTAGTTCCAGAGGAGCTTTGGAAACCTGGGAGAAGAACCAAAAGAAATTCTTTGTCCAGGAAACTTCCTGTTTCCAGCCACTTCCTTAAAAAGGGGGTGTTATGTGATGAGTATGAGTCATGTGAGCCGCAGACTCCAAACCCACCAGCAGAGGGCGTTCTGGTAAAAAGACAGCCTCAGATGTTGTTCGCATTCCATTCCAGCAGATAGAGTGCATCTGCGGAACACTCTAGTCCTCTGAGGCAAAGGAGCAGCTGATTGAGAGTCACATAACCTGGACCTGGAAGTGAGCAGGGAGTCGGATCCTGAAGTAGAGTTCGTGCTGGCAGCGGGGAAGTGCAAGGTGGGTGGGCAAGAAGGAGGCACAGATTCCCTAGACTTGGGGAGTTCTGTGACAGTCATTTTACAGCACACAGGCATGATGTGACAGATAATGTGACACTTTGATTGCACACAAGAAGACCTTGATCAACTAAATTTGTAACTTTTGAAGGTAAATGGAAGGACCAAAAGCACTCAAAACTTTTCAGTTTATACTTGTTTTTTAATATGTATAATGGTCCTGATTGTAAAACTTCTCCACGACTAGAGAAGATAAACCATCATGGGAGAACCCGAGTGATCCAGCAAACCTTAAATGGATTTTTAAAAATCATATGGTATTAAATGGCAAATAGTTTCAATCTTAGACCAGATCCATTTCAGGTTTGCTGGATTACACAGGTCTTCCCTTGTTCTGTTCTTGGTCTATCTTCTCCAGTCTTGAAGAGCTTTTTTAAATCAGGTCAAATGTATTTTGTTTTCATTCTACATCAACAATTTAGATTATACTGCTAAGTTCATTACATAAGTCTGAAACCCATACAACAAACACATCATACTTGGCCTCCATTGTCAAAAAAAAAAAAAAAAAGAAAAAGCCTTTGCTAATGAAAAACAACTCCCTTTCGAAGTCTATATTACAATGAAAATAGTCAGGTGGTGGTGATTGATGAACAAATGCCAATGAAGACCAGGACATGTGGAGAGATTTTTCACTTCCCTCTGAAACTGTAAAACAGAAAAAGTTTGATTTAGCTTTATGTTATTACTGTATATTACTAGTGGACACTGCATACAAAAAAGTCAACTAATTAAGGAGAAAGAATCATTTAGAATCAATTATTGCCGCAAGTATGTGTAATATGTTTTTCCAGGCTCAGTAACCATTCTTGTCAGGCACATACCTTACTAAAAACTCAGACTCCCTGAAGATTTTGCATAAATAAGCCTTATATGCTCTGTTTTTGTTTTTTGTAGTCTATAAAAGGGAATTTTGTAATGCTTTCGGTTCAGTCCTTTATCTCTACCTCTACCTTGACTGTAGTATTTAACATTTAACATTTAACATTTGGTTAACATTTGAAAATTAACATAAAGCAACACCAGTTGGCTGGATAAGAAATAATAAATTGGCATATGTGTTTCATATTCCCTGGATTAATTTTTTTTTGTATTCCGTGATATCTGGTTATTTGCTTTGGACAAAACCATCTTGCAAATAAAATGAGGGGCACAGAGATGTGATCCTTTATATCCTTGTAAACATATGCACTACTGCAAAAAATATATACCATTATCAGTAACAGTACTTCATACTATAATTACTAAAAACTT
>NC_092862.1:115659798-115665137 GCF_032062135.1 Pyxicephalus adspersus
TCTTTCCATTTTGTTGCAGTGGATGCCAAAAGGTATGAACACACATGCAAAACTTTTTTTCACACAGACACACAAATATTATTTCCATTTAATTTCAACAATTTAGACTATATTATAAAGTCTATTGCACACATTCCCGATGATAATCCAATTCTGGGTTGCAATGCCACAAAACTGGATAGGGGTGCGTATGTCATATGGGGTTTAAATAGGAGGAACTTTACATTGGTTGGTATCTGTAAGCTATCATCTTTTGCAGAGAAACACTTGGCCTCCTTTGTCACTAAAAACAGCCACAGACAATATCAATATAAAATAATTGGTTTCCATGGCTGTGTGACAGAGAAGGTAGTTTTGTGGTTGTAAAGCTTTAGTGGAGCTGTTAGGACAAACGTTTCTTTAAGATTAATTTTTTTAAGATTTATGACATTAAAGTGTAAAGCTGCGTACACACGGCAAATTTTTCTCGCCCGATAATCGGTATCGGCCAATTATCGGGCGAAAATCTGCCGTGTGTACAGTCGGTCGTCGTCCATCGTCCGACGACCGTCCTGGCGGATCCATGGACGATGGACGACGACCGATCCTAATGAAAGGGAAGGGGAGAGCGCGCAGCAGGGTGCCGCTCCGTCGCTCTCCCCCTCCCCTCTCCATAGAGCATGAACGGTGCTGTATGTACAGCATCGTTCATGCATCGTGCAGTCTTTTCTCGTTGGAAAGGATCGTGAAAGATCCTTTCCAACGAGAAAAATTGCAGGTGGGTACGCAGCTTAAGTGCACCCAAAGATAATATTTCAGTTTTTGATAGACTACAGGTCTACACCATCAAACAGTCTCAAATATTGTGATATCTGTATCTGGGACCCTTTACTCACTTGCTATGGCCTTTATGAGAAGGTTCTACTCTCTTAGTTGGATTTTAGTGTATTTTACATTATGGAGAATTTAGCATACTAAGCTAGAACATGCAAATGTGGGTGGGAACACTCAGAACTCCCCGATAGATAAAGTTGGGAACTATGGCAGGAAGAACCATCTGTTGGAGTATCAAAGAAATATAAGACGCCAGAGGACTACTAAGCCCACCAGGCCACCAGGCTCTACCTGTATACAAAAATAAAAATTTTAGGTTAAATTAGACTGTAATATTTTAGGCTGATTACCTTTATCCTATTTTAATACAGTAGATTCTTCTCTTAAAAAGAAAATTTGAATGTTAACATAAGAGTGAATGATACAAAAATATATTTTGTTTGAGGCAGATATACATATAAATATATATAAATTTTCTTCACACAGATTACGTCCCAGAGCACGGGGGTAATAAATAAATGGACCTGATTGTGCTTGTGTACAATATTTCTTTTTACGGTATTTAACATAATGAAAAGTGCTAAATGAATTCCAGTTATTAGCCAGCCCCACTATTACCCAAAGGAATTCTTTAATAATGAAGTGGAACTAAAGAGCTTAATGACAACTCTATAATAATAACACACACTCCATCGGGGCTTCACTGAAACACTTCTATGGGACAGGCTAAGACATGCTGAGTCTGTTACAACAATGGGCATATCTTGCTGAGAAGGTAAGGCTTTCTACTCAGGATATGTAGAAGTGATGGCAATATAATTGTAAAAAGATGATCTGTATATGATCAGTATTATGGCGGTTTTTGAGCACTGACTTAGCTGAATCCACTTTCAAGTAAAGAACGCTTTGTTTAAGCTTTAATGAAATATACAAGAGAAATATTTACAGCTCTCTGTTGAAAGCAAATATATGAGAGATTACAGTAGTTACTTCTTAAAAGCATGTCAGGGAAAAAAACTGTGCAGTACATCTCTGCAGTAAATATAAAGATAAATGCTTGTTGATGTGCTAAAAATGAACTTATCCAATGTCTTGCTGACAGCACTCAATATTACACTGAATGGTGTCACTCCTGCCCACCTGTCTTTTGCTAAATTTATACATTTCACTGTTCTCATCACTGAAACGTAGAAAGTAATCACCCTGTAGCCAGAGATAAGAATTAGTAAAACAAAATAGGCACCTTGATATTTTACAGGAAATGTAAACAAGGCACAGGAAAAATTAAAAGAAGGTAATTGTTAGGGTTTACATACTTTAACATACCGGCCCTTTTAAAAAGTTTTAGTCTGACTGTTCTAAACTTTTCTGTTCAACGTTACAGTTTGTAGCTGACAATCAATAGTGCATGTGGTTATATTTTCAACCTATTAGGATAATTCTATAATAAAAAAATTAAAGCTAAACCAAAGCATGATCATCAATTACCATTATCCTCGCTTTTAAAGACAATCTGCAGGAAAATGTAAATCCCCATCCATCTCTCCCATCCAATCATAAAAAGAAAATAAAACAAAAAAAAATGCCAAGGCTGTTTTTTACTTCTCTATTCAGCATGTTCTGCCTTCTATGTAGGCACCTGTGATTTAGCACAACTGTCTATGGCCATTTAGACCAACTCACTTTTCATAACATAATCATACTGTCCAGCTTCTGGAGCCTAAGAGGACTCCATCACTTGGCATCTGATAGGAAGTGTCAGCTTCACCCAGAGAGCATATCAACTTTTATCAGATTATGATAAATTGACTGGACATTCTAATTAGTGCTAACCAGTGGCCTGCTGGTTGATTTAACTTGATTCCTGAAATTGGCAAAAAAGAAATGAGATAAAAAAAGGTATTACAGTACAGACATATATAGATTCACTTGGCAGGTAACCAAGATGTACCATAATGTCAGTCGACTGTAAAACTTTTTTAGGTAAATCTAAAATTTCCCTGTACTGTCATATGTTGAAATGACTGTGACACCTATAAAGGGTATATGCTAAAAAACAGCATCCAAATCCCTGATCAGGCAAATTCCATTTGTTGTAGAGTTGTTTAGGACAAATATAAGTTCATATATTTATATGTTACCTATTTATAAAATATTATGCTGGCTAACGTTTGGCCATTTGTTGAACAGGCTGAATACAGAAGGGTGCATCACTGCAGTGGTGGACAGCACAGAAGTTGGCGCTGTCAAGTGTGCTGTCATAGGGCCATTGCTGGTGAGGGGGTAGTAGCAGGAGCAATGGTGAATGGTTCTCCAGGGAGGAGCTGTGAGCTGTATCAATCCAGTTGAATGCTAGTGGAGGGGGAAGCAATTGAAGGTATAAACTTTTAGTCCTGAGAATTCACTGCCTGTATTAGCCCAGTGAAAACCAGGGGGTAGGGAAGTGGTGTGAGCTGAAATGTCTATGAGATCAAGTCCTATTGTAACACTTACCTGGTACAGAGGTCACTTTAGTTGTGTTTCTTGTTGGCTATGCTTGTTATAGGTGGCTACTGCTCTATTGTAGTAGTAACACACTGTTACTACCTTTCTGCTGTTACTGCACATGCTCAGAGTACTGGCGCTTTTTTGCCTTTTTCCAACAACTCTACAGTACCTTCAAAGTGAACCTGACATTTAGTAATGGTAAAATTAATTATAAGGCTATTTTAAATGTGTTTTTCAATATATTTAACAAACTCAGTATTAGCTTATCAACGTGCTTTTTTTCTTTTTTCTCCAACCCCTTATCCACAGTTATACCTTGTCTACTGTTGTTTATTATCAATTCCTCCTATTCCCTGCCTGACAACTTTGCTCATAGTGGAGATAAGCAGGTGAAGGCTGTGTTGCAAAGCTCTGCTTTATCTCATGAACTGCATTGTAGCAGTCTCTCAGTAATGAAGAGGAGAAAAAGTATGTTATAATTTGCTGCCTCTCTTTTTGTTTATTTTATACATTAGGTGTCATAAAATGTTTTGTGGAATGCAAAATAAACAACTAAAAAACCATAAAGATCTATACTAGTTTTAAAAGTTAGTTGAAGACGCAGGTGGACACAGGTGCACTTTAATCCTCATGCCCGCCCCCCTCATGCTAACTAATGTCCTCCATTCTCTGGATCTTATTGCACATTGTGTGTGTTCCCAAAGCAAGGCGTAGAGGTATATACTTCTTGGTAGAGAAGTCCAACATCCAAATTAAGTGTTTATTCTATTTTAAAGCAAACCTATCATGATATTTTTTACAATATATAAAAGGGTGGCTAACCCTTTTGTGTCATGAAAAAATGTTTTTGTTTTTTACATTTGTTTTTTAAAATACCTTCTTGAAACATTCTTTGGGAGGACCCTGCCTAATAGGAAACCCAGAGCCTCCTGGGATACATACATCACGTATGTCAGGAGGCTTCGTGCTGCTCCTTCTGTGCATGCCTGATACTAGGCATGTGCAGAGGGGGCTTTCCCAGAATGAAAAAGTGTCAATCTCTGACATAAGAACCTAGAAAAAGATGGGAGCGGCGCTGTTCTGTTGGGGCTGGAAAGAAAAGGAAATCTGGGACAGCAACTGGATTCAGATTGCAGAGGGATCGAGGGCTCTTCAAAAGTAAAAGTAAGTGTTTTTATATCATTTAATTATTCATTTTATTTAAACTTATTTGATTTATTGTTTTATTTTAAATGAACATTGGACAATACTTATAAAACAGGGAATCAGAAATTCCCTCAAACATTCCTTGGCGAGAGTTAATTACTGCCATTGAAGTAGATGGACCTAGAAGATCCTCATGAAGGAATGTTTGAAGGAATGTCAGATTTCCTGTTTTATAACTTTTATCACTTCTCTCAAAAACTGCAAACTGTAAACCCATCTATATCAAAAAATAAAAGGGAAACTAAAACAATTTATTTATTATTATCATTTATTTATATAGTGCTAACATATATTTAGCCCTTAGTAGTGTTCATAGTCAGCTCACTGACTGTCTCTTAAAGGTGCTCACAATCTAGTGTCCTTGTCATAGTCATGATCTAAGGTATGTAATATACTCTAAGTATATTTTTTGTGGGAAGTCACTTAACATACCTGTATGTTTTTGGGATGTAGGTCGAAACCCCACACAAACACAGGAAGAACATCCAAATTCCATGCACATAGTGTTCTGGGACCCTAGTGCTGCAAAGCCAGAGTTTGAACCACTGTGCTTGACTTCCTGTATTCTTCTTTTACGGTAAGTACAAAAGGATAGTTAACTACCGTATGTTAATTATACTCCTAGCAATGGGTTTTAATGGGCAAACTAGACAGAAGAGCATGCTTGTCTCTGTAATCTAACATTCGTGTGACAGGTACTGAAGTTTGGGAGACCATTCAAGTAAAACAATAAACAATCAATGAAATATAATTTATTTATTTTTTCTTCATTATTTTGTTTTTAACTTTGCTTCACAATAAAAATAGATTTAGAAATGGGGAGTAGCAGGATC
>NC_092862.1:115665463-115667991 GCF_032062135.1 Pyxicephalus adspersus
TATATATATATATATATATATATATATTTGGGTTGGTTCCAATTTTGAACTAGAGATAGATTTTAGATGTAAATTGGAACCAACCCAATTATATATATATATATATATATATATATATATACAGTCATGACATGACATAGCTGGCAAAGGAAGGGTGGTCCAAAATTCCAGTAGAGAGATGTAAAAAACTGTCACAGAAAGTGATTAACAACAGTTATTTCTTCCAAAGAAAGTGCTACCAAGTATTAAGTTGAGGGCGCTGATAATTTTGCCCAGGACATTTTTGACATTTTGTTTGGAATGGAAGAAATAAACAATTTTCTAGAAGTGGTACATTTTCTGACATAAATGTGAGAGTGCTAATATTTTGGCCATTGTTTGTAATTCATGTTTAAACTTATCCAGAGGGTACTCATTTAGGGTGATGTCAGGCCTTGCTGCAAGTTACCCATGTTCCTCCACACTAAATTCAATCACTACATAAAACTATGTAATTATAGAACTAGCTTTGTACAAGGTGGCTCAATACTGGAACAGAAAAAAACTTACTCAACCTGTTGCCACACTGAATCTGGTCCAGGATTCAAAACATTTGCTAGCTAATAGCTATTGACTATGCAGAAATCTATTCCAGCTTTGCTGGATCACCCAGCCTAACTGATGAAAGTGTATCTTCTCCAGCCATGGACAGCTTTAATAAATCAGGTCCAATGGAACCGCTCTGTACTCTATGGTGTAGCATTACCATATTCTATTACTAGAAACACCTGAACTTGAGGGGTTTCCACATGCTTTGTGGCCATATAGTGTATGTAATTTTGCTAATATGATAATATGATAATGTAATTTCAAAAGTCACTTTCAATATTGTTGTAAAAATAGCTAATAATCTTTCTTGAAGGTTCTTGTTCTGGCAGTTCCTGTGATAGGTCGACAGTGCTCTGTTGTTTTCCAGTTGTACTCAAAATCAAGGAACCTGCCGTAAGAAAAGGACATTCCGATTATTGTTGCACCACATGCATGTAGATAAGAGGTAGCTGCAAAAAGACTGCAGACAATTATCAGCAATTTATTAAAAAGTAAGAAAAGAAAAAGTTGAAAGACAAAAAGTTGTATATTTTTTTTTCATAAAACATCTATTGTTTTAAAATAAACAGTGCTTTTTTAACAATATTCATGTACAATAATAACATTAGAAACATTGAATTCAAATACTTGTTTTGAATACTTGGTTCAAATGTTTTGTTGAATAATTACAGAAAATATTATTCTTTATTGTCATACAAGCTTATGCATCAAGTATTGATATTTATTAGATTAGAAGTCTGAAAGCCTCGCCAGCTTGTGTACCCCATTAAATATAACAAACTGCAGTCAGGCAGATTACTGAAAACCTGGCAAAACAAAAGTTAGGAATCAAGAATGGTAATAAAATAAATAATATATATTGCAGAATTTGTGTCCAGTTTCATATGCATGATGTATTTATAAAGCAACAGATATGTAAAATGTCAGGTATTAAACACTTTGTTGGGAGGCACTAAGTTGGGGCTCTGTAATGGTTTTGCTTATACTGCATTGGTGTGCTTTTTATTTTTTTGTAGAGGGCAAGGGTCAGAACTCATTTTGGGGCATTTTTTGCTGTCCTTCTCTTTCTATCCTAAAGGTATATCTGAAACAAAAGAAAATTACTTGTGCATCTGCTTTATTGTCTGCTACATACATTCATATATTTTGTCACATGTATCTACCAACCCGCCTCAAAGAGCTAGACCATCTATAGAATTAAAAGAATTGTCACTAGTCAAAAAAGGAGTGGCTCATACTAACACTATAGAACTGTAACCATACAGCGCTCAAGCTCCAGGTTCTCTATTATGTTAGTTTTGGTCTTACATACCTTGTCAAATATGGCAGGATTTTAAAAAGAAAGGTTAATTAATAAAATATATTTCTGAAAATTCAACAAACTATAAGATTATAACAAAAAAAAATAGTGACAAGTAAAATATTGTAACTGTCGTCATTTTCCATTTCCTAATCCTAGTGGGAGCCACCTTGACAGCAGGCAAGCTTCGACTTGACCTAGGAAGTGAACTTTTAAGATGTGCACAAAATTGTGACCTTGTTTTTACAACTGCTTTTCATTATTTTCTCTGCTCATCAGGGTAACATAACTTTATTGTGTGATCATATCTGAGGCTCTACAATATCTTTTATGAATGAAGGGCTGTGTAAATACAGTTGTTTCATATGTATACATTTCGTATTCTAACTGGTTAAATTAATGGAATACCTAAAAACAAAACAGTCTTTGTATGTATTTTCAAATGCATCTTGTTTATTTGTACAAAGAAGATTATGTTGGACTTTGCCTTGGAAACATAACTACAAATAACCTGTATGTATATGACCCTATTACAGTAAAGAAATGCATCTTTAGGCAACTGTGTTTAGTAAGACTAATCTTTGGGAGCAAATAATTATTGCTGTCCAAATAAGTGTGACCTGTGGTCTTTCTAGACTTA
>NC_092862.1:115671421-115742683 GCF_032062135.1 Pyxicephalus adspersus
ATCGCCAGTAAAAAGCTGTCGGATAAGCGCGGCTCCGTGCGCGAGCTTTTCAGTTGCTGAATAGCGCGACCGCGTACGATTCCGGATCGCTAATACGAATGCGCGAGCGATAATCCGATTCTGCTTGATGAATCAGGGGCAATGTCTTTTCAAGACCATACAGCAATTGCAACAATTTGGGAGAGAACCCTGCCCTACCAAACTACAATTTAAAGGGATAGGGAGGAAACAAAGCAAGGTAATGAGTCACAAGCTGTATATCTTGAGGTGGTGTGTTTCTGAGTCAGGTTCTGCAAGAAGCAGAACATGGTCAGTGTCTGAAGGTAATGACCTTTGCTAGTTAATATGCTGAGTTGTCAGGTCTTCAATATAATGAAGGGTTTGGGTAAAGTAAGCTAGATTAGAAACAATTTACATCTATCCTTGTAAATTTTACTTCTTCTTTTCTTCTTACACAGCCTTGGTATTAAAATTTGCCACTCCGGAATGAGATCTTGCTGCCTTTCACTAAAACTTTATTTTTTTTTGTCTTCTGAGTGCTTCAGTATTGTCTCAGGACTAAATAAATGATCCCAATAAATGATATAAGAAAACCTTTAGGCTTGATTGACTATGCCTTTAATCAAGCTGTCTTCATTGTAGTTTTGACCAATGCTGTTCAGGTTCAGACCCCAAAACATTTGTTATGCAGGTCATGCAATTTATAATAAGCAAAGATACTGAAATCTGTTCCATGGCCCTACTTGTCATTAGGTGTAGTTTTCATGCTCAAGTAAAATGACTCCTAGCAACAATGAGTTAAGGGCTGAATACTAGCAGGAGATTATCATGATTCTATCTTCCTTAACTATTGCCACTTTAAAAAATCCTTGACCAGGCAGGTGGTATTGCAGGAAGGGTGAGGCAATGTACCTTCTGAAATGGCATGCTTGCTTGTTTGCTGGGTGGATGGTGGGACCAGGCAGAAGTGTGCATATCAAACAACCTTTGATTTACTGTCC
This sequence comes from Pyxicephalus adspersus, assembly GCF_032062135.1. NCBI lineage: Eukaryota > Metazoa > Chordata > Amphibia > Anura > Pyxicephalidae > Pyxicephalus > Pyxicephalus adspersus. Next base: position 115,672,423 of record NC_092862.1, read on the forward strand.
CAGGAAATGGGTACTGGTAACATTTGGAGACATTACATTCAACTGATACCAATGACACTAAGTCAGTGCTCCCCATAATAACTGCCTTGCATGCAGTGTGGTACTGACCCAGGTAACATCACCTTGGTGCCTTGGATATCCGTTTGTTTGCTTTGTTGTTCTGCAATCAAATTCCCTGAAGAAGCGGGTGCTGCCATTAAACGCGGATTACAAAACGAAACAATTACGAAACGGGATACAGAGAAAATACATTTGATCGTTTTTTATCGTACATGTGGACAAATTGTAAGGTAAAGCCATGTGATATTCTTTTTATTGAATGTACATCATATATATTGACATTATGTTTTCATAAGTATATGTTTGAAATAAAATAGAATTTTTATACTTTTGATATGGGTATGCCAATATTTTCCCGCTTGGGTCCACTTATGGGAAGTAGGACTAATACTTTTCTCTGATCGTTTAGGGATATGGCATTGTTTGATATATGCATTACATTTGAAAGGGATTTCCTTTTGTGTGAAGTACCTTCAATAACTGTTCTTACCTGCCTAATTGCCACATAGCTGTAAAATTTTACATGTTCATGCACAGTCCAGTGTTGGTTGGCGCCCTGCAATCAAATGGGCATAAGTGAGTATTGCACGTTTTGCTCCACTTTAAGAAGAGTAAGAGACCATGCCTTCTGAAACTGTATCATAAGACTTACCAAAAAGATTTAATATTACTATGGAAGGCACAAGAGAAGCCATGTTTTTTTTAACTGCATATAATTGTAAATATATTTTTAATTTAACTTAGAATTAGGAAGGCCCTCATATTTTATTTTAATTAGAATGCTATTTCTGTTATTTCTTTATGGTATGTATCATCATAATTGTAAAGCATTGCTATTCTAGTTGTAAACATTCTTGATAATACTGGTCATTTGTACAGTTTGTGAAAAATTTAGGCCTGTACATTTTCCTATCCAGGAATACAGGTCAGAAACATACCAGGAATTCATTATGTACACACAGCTCACTGCCCTTTTCACCTAGCAGAAAGATGAAAAAAACGAGACTAGAAATAAACAGGTTGCTAAGGTTATGTGATCTTTATATCTATGCATGTCTAATCTAATCTGTAATACATTCCTCCTGAGTTATGTAAGTGGACTTGTCAACTTACTATAAACGCTTTTTTTGGAATATTATTTTACCCAAGAAATCTGCATCATGCACCAACATTATGCAACATGACAGTGTCATAAAAACATTTGGTGCTGCAACTATAGCATTCGAGGAGCACGTCAAATGTAAAAATGCTGTCAATAGAGCAGATGTAGGTTCTTTAAGAACCATCCCTACAGTGCGAGGGCCTAAGATGCAAGATACCAACCACCAGGAGCCGCACATGATCACTCAATCCCAAGGTAGGTCTGAAACTACCCTAAGGATCTAAATTTCCCCACCCAAACCCCATCCAACTTGACAACTCCCTATTCCCTCTTTCTGACCACAACATTCGTACCTTCAACCTCTCTAATTCTTGCCCCCCTTCACCACTTCTCAGACCAGGTTTATGGCAGAGAGATATCGGCATCCTCAGCCACAAAACTACCTAATGTCACTAACCCAGACTTATTCTTAAATAACATCTCCAGATCAACATGCCTCTCAGTTTAACCACACTCCCTCTTTTGCTCTGGATATAGTTGCCCCTGCCACCTTCCGCTCCCCGTCCTGCTAACCCCCGACCCTGGCATAATAGTCCCACCAAACATTACTTGATACCACATCAAGCGGCACACCCTCTTTACTATTTGCATTTTTTAAAATTCTGCAATTCGCAACTTCTATCTTCAGCCAAAGTAGCTGACCATCTATCTCATCTCTTTATCCACGGCTACAAATGCTCTACTTTAAATCAATATTGGAAAAAACGTCTCGGGCGTGGCAAAAAGACTTTAACATTCTGGATCTCACAGACAAAAAAGTACAGGGATACCTTACTGTTCGCAAGACAACTCCCAAAAAGGTCTGAAGGGAAACCCAATTTGGGATTCTACATAGAGCCTATAAAGTGTTTCACCCCATTACTGCCTCCGAATATAGCAACTTACACAGTAAAACCGGATGCCTACGATGTGACCACGATAAAGTCACACTCAAACACAGTATGTGGGATTGTGTCCAGATACAACAACTGTGGTCGGATGTTGTAGATTATATCTGCAGAGTTACTATGGTACAAATATCCATGGAACCATTACTTTGTTTATTTGGGTCTTGGGACATGTACTATAAAAACAGGAACTAGGAAATGGATATCCCTGTGCCTGTTAGCCACACATAATGCTACAGTGGATTCATGTTGACCTGCCTACATTTGGAATGATAGAATGATAGAATCTTCGATGCGTATGTTATACTATGAAGACTCAATAGAGGCAGAGGAATTGAATGATAAAACTGTGACAACATTTTTAGATACATGGTATGATTATATGAAACACACTCTAGGCCAACTTGAACTGGATCAGGCGTTACATCGCCATTGTTATTTCACATGGCATAACCTAACATTCCCGTCATGTAGAGTTGGCCATCTTTCTATATCCCAAGGCTATTGTATAGTGGTACAATAGAGAGGCAATGGGATGACTGTAAGTATAAGTGTTACCCCCCAGACTAGGAGAGGTCGGTTCCCCTTTCCCTCCCCCATATTGTTTTTGTTATGGTTGTGCAAAGTTTTGAAATGTTGAGCAAGGTTTATTGAATTTCGACTAGATCTGTAACTGTTGTAACCAACAGTATAGGAAAATAAGAAAATGGAGATAAAGGTTAGGCATGGAGCAAACTGTTTTTACTTATTACAATGGTAGTTATTGGCAATATTACATCGCCATGTAGCCAATTTCTGGTTATTTTCAGCTGGACTGCAATAAGCTAAATATCTTGTACAATAATTTTATCATTTTCGTTTCTTTTTGTACCATACCTGTATTCACCATTGCCCCAGCTTTGTTATACTATTTCTGTTTTATCTATATTGCTATGTTTGTGCATGTCTTTCAATGGTTATAAATAAAGTTTTAAAAAAAAAGAGATAAAATCATCAAAATCAGAAGTGATGTCTCACCATACCAACTATATCCTCCTCTTTCACTTGTAAATCATCACTAACCTCCTTCAGCCCTATTAGCTTGAATGAAGACTCCTCTCTTCTCCCATCATCTCCATACCACCACCAATCCACTCCATGTCCACTCCTCCACCCTGGCCCTCAAACTATTAAACCTCTCCATTTCTACTGGTATCTTCTCAGCCTTCAAACATGCCATTGTTCTCCCAATCCTGAAAAGACCCTCACTAGACCCCCCCCCCTAATTTCTAGATACCAACCTATTTTCCCCATATGTTTTCAAACTTCTTGAGCGCCTTGTCTATAACTGACTTACTGACTACTTATCTAAACACCTACTTAACAGATTTTAGTCTGGTTTTCGTGCTGCCCATTCCACTGAAACAAACCTCATCAGAGCTTTCTCCTCCTTAATCTTTCCTCTGCTTTTAACACTGTTGATTAACCCCTTCTACTCCTCAACTTTGCTTCCTAATTGTCTAAGCACTCCTTTTAAGTTTCCTAGGAGTAATTCCTTCTCTCCCACTCTCCTCCCTGTTGGTGTTCCCCAAAAGTCTGTGTTTGGACCTGTTCTTTTCTACTTGTACACCTCCTCACTTGGCATTCTCATATCTTCCTTTGGTTTACAGTACCATCTGTATGCACTCATGATGTATACTCATCACCTTCACCACCAAAAATTCAAAATCTCCCATTTCTAACTGTTAACAACATTGTTATTTGTCCCTCCCCTCAGGCACGTTGTCTTGGTGTCACCTTAGATTCAGCCCTTTCATTTACCCCTCATATTCAAAAAATTTTCCAGGTCCTGTCACTTTCACCTGCGCAACATTCCCAAAATCCAACCCTACCTTTCCCCAGAAACCACCAAACTCCTTGTACACGCTCTTATCTTCTCTCGTCTGGACTACTGTAACATCCTCCTCTCTGGTATTCTACTAATCCAACTCTCTCCTCCTACAATCTATTATGAATGCTGCAGCCACACTTATCCATCCTTCCCATCACTCCTCTTCTGCTGCATCTTAGTCCCACTTACCTTTCTGACCTGATTGAAAAATACTCCTTACATGCAGAGCTTCTAGACTTTTCTAGAGCTGCGCCGACTCTCAGGAAATGTCTTCCTCATCCTATTCTGCTTAATCCTATTCTTTGCTCATTTAAAAGAGTACTCAAAACCCATTTTTTCAAACTTGCCTACCCATCTTCTTCTGTCTCCTAAAACCCTCAATATTTCCCACCACTCCAAATCTCCCCTCCTATTGTGTGCTACTTCCCCCACCTCCTAGATTGTAAGCTTTTCGGGTCCTCTCCTCCTCCTGTGTCACTGTATCTGTCATTTGCAACTCCTATATAATGTACAGCACTGCGTAATATGTTGGTGCTATATAAAACCTGTTTATTAATAATATTATTGACACTCAAATCCTCAAATCTATCTGTCCACCCCTGACTTGTCTCCCTCAGTACTGGAGGTTTTATGCTGTCTGTTGGCCATCTCATCATGGATGGCTGACAGGTTTCTGACACTCAACCTGGTTAAAACAGAACTCCCCTCATAAATTCCAAATTCCAGCGTGACATATTTCTAACTGATAATAACACTGTTGTTTTGTCTCTCCCCTCAGGCACATTGTTTTGGTGCCATCTTTGATTATGCCCTCTCATTTACCCCCATTTAGAACATCTCCAGGTTCTGTCACTTTCACCTGCGCAACATCTCCAAAATCCGCCCCTACCTGTCCCCTGAGACCACCAAACTCCTTGTACATGCTCTTATCATCTCCCGTCTGGACTACTGTAACATCCTCCTCTCTAGTATTCCACTAACCCGACTCTCTCCTCTACAATCTATTATGAATGCTGCAGCCAGACACATCCATCCTTCCCACCGCTCCTCTTCTGCTGCATCTCTTTGTAATTCTTTTCATTGGCTTCCATTTCACCACAAATTCAAGCTCATGTGCTTTCCCTTTAAATCCCTCTATAATTCTTGCCCCACTTACCTTTCCAACCTGATAGAAAAATTCCCCCAGCCGCTCTCTTCACTCACACTGACCTACTAATGACTTCCTCAATCATAACCTTATCACATGCACGGCTTCAAGACTTTTATAGAGCTGCCCCAACTCTCTAGAATGGTCTTCCTCATCTTATTTGGCTAGATCCTTCTTTCCACACATTTAAAAGATCATCATCTTAAATCCTCACTACTTCCCACCATTCCATATCCCCCCTGCTATTGTGTCCTACTTCCCCAGCTCTTAGATTGTAAGCTCTTCTGGGCAGGGTCCTCCCCTCCTCTTCTGTCTTTATTCGTCTGCCATTTGCAACCCCTATTTATTGTATGCGCTACATAACATGTTGGTGCTATATAAATACAATTTAGTAATAATATCTGAGAAGAGACTATGTTTTTAGAATCATTTCTCGATTTGGTATTTTTATCAGATTGAACGTCTATCACATGGCGTAAGAATGACGGCTGACCCCTGAAGTGACTAACACTGACCTGAGTACATGACAAAGGGAGACTGATCTGAGGGAGGAGGAATCACTGAGGTTAGGTGACCCAGATTAGGACAATTGAGGACATCATGTGATAGACATTGTGGGGACTGCTGAGGCAAAACCATGACTGAGTTTACAAATCTCAAAGTGACCTCCATGTATATCCGGCTACACCGCACATTTGTCAGTCATCACATTACAATAAAGCAAATCATAGAAATGTTCAGTCAGTGTGAGGTATTGTAACCCAGTAATAAATATATCATTATCCTGGGTAACGGGCTGTGTACACAGAAAGAACTGAACGACCTGCTTCACCTTCCCCTGCCCTCCTGTTCCCGTCTCCCCATCCCTTCTCCTTATCTTCCGTGTACGCTCTCACATCACATCTCTACCTCAGACACCACAAAATGGACGTGAGCTGCGTACTGCGCGTGCGCCAGGCATTCTTACGTCCCTTGCAATTACTGGTGACAGGGGGCCCCTCACGCATGCGCTGTACGCCGGTGGGAAGCGCCGGGAAGTGTGGGCCGCGCTTGCGCACTGCACTGCCCAAGTCCTGTCGGTAGACTTCACTTAGTATAGAAGAGAGTTCAGGCAGGGGGACAGCGGAGCGCTGGGCAGGACCCATTATCTCATGCAGACAGCAGTGACGGGGCTTCTACACAGTTACACTTTGGCTACGCACCACCAGCTCGCCGCGAATGTGTTAATTGGCACCCGGACCCTTGCCGTACGGATTGGGGTATTGGTCTTTAAGCTTTAAAAGTGTTGTTGGCCTGGCGGGCGAGAAGGAGGAAAAGAAGGAAGACATTAAATATTTAGAAGAGGAGCAGCATGAACACCAACATTATGTACGCCAGCAGGAAGAGGAGAAAACCCGTGCAGAAGGCGTAAGTGTGTTGTTATCTGGGCATGGGGCACCCTACAGGGGCCTAAAGAGGTGTCACTGTGTCTGGGATGCTCCGCACCTGGCACCGCACTTCACCAGGCTCCGCACCACCCTGGGCTCCTCACAACCCCTTCCCTATGTGTGCTCCATACATATACCCTGACACTTGTTTACATGACCTGCCTGTGCCTGGGTGCCCATGGCAACTTTCTGCAATGTACAGGGAGCATCCCTATTGCTGCAATTCATTACTTCAGGTAGAGTGGAAACTACTGAGAGCAAAAACACTTGGCACAAACACCTTACATCTGTCTAAAAGCAAAATGGATTAAATGAGAGAGGGGGACAACTGCTGTTAGGGTTTATTTTAGGGAAAATTTACTGCATTTCCAGTACTGTAGGCTCAACAGGAAGTCAGAATATATCTTTTACAATGTAAGGGAAATCCCCTTTCATTTGTCATGAGAATAAGATTTCTCTTCTATTGGACCTGTATATCCTCACTCTTATTCCCAGTGGTAGTGGTAATCATGGTAATTTAACACGGGGTCACAGGGAGCAGGTGACACCTGACTGAGGCTCAAACCCTGAACAGTCTATTAAAATCCCCCCCAAAACGTTTTATTTATATATGAAATGTAAATAAAGTAATAAGCAAGCTGATTGAGCCTGATGAGTGCCCGGTTACATCTTTTGAATGTATTCCCAGTTCTGTACATATTGGAATATTATTACTTATATCATTACATAATGGTGGCTGGCAAAGCTGAAATATGGGGGTCCAGAGTGGCATTGCAAGCAGCCATTCTTTTTCAGGATGATGGTAGCCATGCCTTTGCTGTCAGTACTTCCCAACCATCACAATGGGCTCATCCAGATGAATAACACAAAGAATCAGTTTTCATAATCGGTGAACGCACCGTACGTGAGACACTTTATTGACACCAATAATTCAGGACGTGCCTGCTGGGTCTACCCTATTCTGCATGGTCCAGGCTGTACTGATTGATACAAAATTGTGTACTACTTGAACCAAAAAGAGTTCTCAAACGCATGTCCTCAATAATGGCTCCAGAAATGTTCCTGACGTACGGTCCATTCACTGATTAGGAAATGAAAACTGATTCTTTGTGTTGTTCTGTGTCCATCTGGATGAGCCCAGTATGACGGTTGGGAAGCACTGACAGCAAGGACATGGGCTCACATCACATTTCCCTTCCACATGTCATTCACACTGAAGTTAGAAATACTCTGAGCAAGTTTCATTTTACAACCCGGGATGAACAATAGCTGCTTGTGTATACTGTTATATATTTCTGTCCACGTTTATATGTCATAGTTCACCTTTCCTCCATCCAAAGCAAATTTTTTGCAGCTGGGAATCATCTTCAGATGAAATAATATTTTTATTATTTCAAGTTTCCCGCTAAAATAGGTTAATGGGTTAGATATAGATACACGGAGGTATTACAGTGACTTTTACACAGGATGACATTTTATTATGTTTTACAGCTTTGCATATATAATGAAGGTAATTAGAATACGTTAAATTGTATCAATCAACCTTCTAGTGTATTTGTGTCCCATTCTAGGTCAGGTATTTTAGGGAAAAAAATAACTTTTTTTTATTTTTATTGGTAATTGTTAGAATCTTCATTCTGGACTGAGGGATGCTTGTGCGTATGAAGTCTGGTCATGCACCGTCCTGTTATATAACAAATCTTGAGCAACATATTGCAAGCTTGGGGGAAAGTGAAGGGTTAATATTTACAAGCTGCACTCTAGTGGAAATAATGTACAGTGACTGGCACATACATTGGAAAGTGGCCCTTCATTTAGGAAGGAAATAAGGCATTACTGTATGGATATATGAATCGTTACCGACGCCAGATTGTCCTTGCATTGTAAATATATAATCAGAATTCAATCAAAGAGACTGATGGGGGCCATGTTTGTATATTTTCCAACACAAGCCTATAGTAACTGTGTTGTTTTAAACTGCAGGAACACATATGTACGCTTGACATTTTAGAACATTTTAGATGCTGTTTTGGTTGGGCTGCTCCACCCCTTATTGTTTGTAGATTAATTTTTCATTCTTTCCTGTTCACTAGTGCTGCTACATGGCACAACAAACACTTTATTTTTCTCTCCTTTTTATACCAGAAGTTCAGTCACTTTTTTGAAGTGTTTTTAAAGTGAAGACCAGATATTATCTGTTTTGTCTATCTCATGTGGTCAGCTCTTTTCACTGCAACATCCTTGTCTGCCATACTTGATAGAGGCGTTGACTCTTTTAGTCGAGGGCTATACTGATGACTTTTTGTGTGTGTATATAAATATATATATATATATATTTATATAATGCATACCAACACACATAACATTATGCAAGTATTTTTTGATGCCTTTAGATATTATAAGAAAAAATGTAAATGTTTAAAGCATCATACAACACTGTTGACCTTTTGTATCTATTTGCTAAAAGTGTGTTTGTTAATGGATGTACCATAATGCGTTACTCAAATTATTTTTTTTTTTTGTTCTCATGAAATTCTTTTAAAACTCTGGGTTTTTTCTTTTGATTTGCCTTTTAACTGTGATAGTTGTCTCAAAATTGTGCCTACTTGTATCTTTTTATTTTAATCACCCTAGCTTAAAATTAGAACACAGTTTTATGTGTGTTGGATTAGCAAAGTGCCTCCTGTTTTTTCAGTGGTAGAAATGAAAGATAAATAATGTACATATCAGAACAATGAAGTTATGAAATAGTTGGGAAATGTACACACATATTTTGCCTATAGAGATTGCATCCATTCCAGGCTCAGGTTTCATACATCCAAACCCCCTGTTTGGCATTTCATTTTTAAGGCACAGTTTATAAAGAGAGGTAGGAAACCTATATAGCAGGTATTTACAATGCAGTTTTTTTCTTTTTTAATTATTTTTATAGCATATTATTTCCAGAACAACACACTGGATACAAATGTGTTAAATAATATATGTAGTAAATTACTAACCATGAGATGTATATTTATGTTGTGTGATCTCCTGATGGACAGTTAGTGATGTGTATGAACTTCGTAATATGTCTGTGTTATAAAAATACACAATGATGATTTTCTGAACACACACACATTCATATATATATATATATATATATATATATATATATATATACTGTATGAGCATTTTTACAAAATCTACCAGAGTAACTGGCTCTTGTATATAGGATTTTAAGCAAAAAGGTGATATAAAGAAATGTCATTTCCTAAATGAGGCAGCTGATTTTCATATTTTTAATAAATATTGTTAGTGAATTGTACAGAATAAGGCCTTGCTCCTCACGGTTTAATTATTTTATGTCTTTATGATGCCCACTTTTGCTGCTCATGCAAGCCTTTAGATTGTAAGCTTTTTTTCTCCCATGTGTCCCATGGTACTTGGGAGGGTGGGCTGACAGGAACATTTCAAAACACCGTAATTTAACTCCATCTCTTTAATTGTGGGATGCACTTTCAAAACAATGAGTATAATAAGGGGGTGGAGGGTATTCCCAAAACAAGAGTCTTGTTTGTGATGCAAATGATGATTTCTTATCTACATTTCTCACTGTCATTTCCTAAATGAGGCAGCTGATTTTCATATTTTTATTAAATATTGTTAGTGAATTGTACAGAATAAGGCCTTGCTCCTCATGGTTTAATTATTTTATGTCTTTATGATGCCCACTTTTGCTGCTCATGCAAGCCTTTAGATTGTAAGCTTTTTTTCTCCCATGTGTCCCATGTCCCACTTGTTCTTTCAGTTTGAAGCTCTCAATAGTCATGATTTAGTTTCTTTAGATTGCAAACTTTTTTTTCTGTCTCAACCCCCCTTCCCTGATTCCCTGATGTCCTTTAACAATGAAGGCCGGCCCCACCATCTCCTTGAATCATAATCTTGGAATGTCCATGTTGTGATTTGCTTAAATATAAAGTGTAACAGTGACACTATATGAATAAAGCAAAACAATATTTTAATGTGTTGCATTGTGATACTATTGTATATGTCAGACAGGCCTGTAGATAGTCTCCTCGAGGTAGCAAATTAAATGTGTTTCGTGCCACCGTTACAGACAGTGGTGGGAGCATTACATGTCGGTGCATGTTGGATGATACTACTTAGAATTTTATTGCCTTTGGTACCTAAATCTCAGATAATTTCTAGCATACAAAATATTAATTTGTCCTATGTTTGTTTTATGAAAATTATAATTTCCTTGTTTTTTTTTTTTTGTAATTTTCAGGATTGGTGAAATGTTTGTTGTGTCTTTTACCTCTTAATGTGTGCATGTGTTTGATTGTTTTTGAGATTGTACTTGTTCTGGCAGTTTTTACACACATTTACACATTTTACACATGTTTTGTAGATTTTGGCTTATGAACACCGAAAGAGCAGGATTATGTACACATTTGTGATATGTTTCAGAGTTGACAAATGAGCAGTTATTAATTAGTAGATCTATAAGGCTGGTTGGAGGTCAAAATTAGCAGTCTTATGGAATTATGTGTTACAGGCCTAAGTTTCTCCTGTTTACTGATCATTGAAAAGGTTACAATTAACTTCCTAACATTGCCTTTTCAATGTAGCAAGGCTGGTCTGAAATGCCAGATAATATTTTAAAGGATGTTGAGAAGCTCTCCACTCTGTTATTACAGTGCAGAGTGTTTCTTGCAGCAAGTGGGAGAAATCTTTGCAGGTCATTTTTCTAGAACATTAGCGGTTGCTTTAAATCAACTGTTTATAGACCCTCCTCTCCTGCTCAGCAGTTCCTGTTCTCCATTTATTTAGTGCTTAGACATTGTACATGACATCAGTTATTCTGAAGTCATTCAGTGCCTAGGTCTCTTTATATTTAATTAGCTGCGCTTTGCTTTGTAACTGGCTTATCTAGTGTGTGGAAAAACAGCAGGCATGACACAAAGAGACATGTACTATGAAATAGTTGTTTACACACATTGAAAACACTTCCATGTACATTTTCAAAACAATGTCAATGTGTAGAATTGTTAATATTGATTTTTTTCAGTTTAAAGCCTTGGAATTTACATGAAACAAACCTGGCCTAATGAACTCCTAAAATACAATTCTTTACATCTGCAATGGCTGAGACAAGCAGGTTTGCAGTCCAGAAACACCCTGAAAAACTGTTACTCCTAATAAAGTGAACTTGTGCCAGATCATGCATACTTAATTATTTGTATATTTGAATAGGCTGTAAAAGCATAATAAAGCATTCCCCTCATTATCTGTAGGTATCATAAAGATATTAACATTCACAACTCTTTATGTTTTTCTATGACAACAAATGTTGTGATGTTGTCAGATGATCTCATTCAGGCTGACAGCCTGCTAATGTAAATGTACAGCAGCTGTTTCTAAGCTGTTAGAAACCAGAGGCTTTTCTGTGATCTTTAGGAGGTAATAGCTTTTACATTAAAAACAGCTAGGGAGGTCTGGGATTTTTTTTCCCAATTAGGTCAAAATAATTGGTTAATCTTGAGATTTAGGCTACTGCTTTTATATGCAGTTCTGTAAAGTTAAGCTTGGCCCAGATTTTTCTGTCTCTACTGGGCTTTGTCAGTATGAAATTGCTGGGCTCAGGTTTTTGTTTTTTTTAAGGAAACGTTAGGTAAATGTACCTGCCTGTACTTCGGAATCTACAGATCATGTCGGTAAATGTGTTTACTAAAGGTAACTTTTACTGATGCTATTTTAATATATTTATTTAACAAAAACAAAGCAGACCACATGAAGGTCTTGTTAGATGATTCAGACCTGCACACCAGTAACTTTTTTTTTAATTTTTTTTTTAATTTGGGAGGAATTATAACCCTATAATTCTTTAGGTTTCCTGTTTGCAGTTACACTGGTAACTAGGATACTTTTACTTGACTAGTTAAAATGCAAAAATAAGGGTGATTTGCTGTTATTTGCAAAGTTAGCTGTTTAAACTATTTAAAATAAATGTTATGATAATAATTTGTATAGCATCAACCCACTGTGAAACAAAACAACCAATAAACACATTTATTTGCTTTCATTGTGACTAATGAGCAATTACTATAGTTACATGTTAGTTGCTACCTCACATCTATTGGACCTGATTTATTAAAGCTCTCCAAGGCTGGAGAGGTTACACTTTAATCAGTGAAGATGGGTGATTCAGCAAACCTGGAATTGATCTGGTCCAGGATTGAAAACATTTGCTAATACTAAATGACTTTTAGAAAATTCATTCCAGGTTTTCTGGTCACACAGCTTCACTGATGAAATTGTATGCTCTCCAGCCTTGAAGAGCTTTAATAAATCAGGCCCTTTGTGTTTAGGGTTGTACAAAGTCAAAGTGGGGGAAAAGGGGTGTGGGGGAACATACAGGAATGGACATTTGTGCCCGTTTTTGGCATGAGAAATTAAGGACAGATATAGTTTTAAAGAGTTGTGGTTTTGGTAAATCTGGTTGATTTTATGTTGTGTGATGTATTTGGATATAAATAGAAGGGCACACAATAAAGTGCACTGACTTGTCATTGTTAAAATAAAAGGCACATAGCGGGGACACTTTTTCAGACCTTCTAGTGCATGGAAACTTTAGCACCCCAAAATATATAATGTGTCAATAAACGGAGTGTTGGAACCATGTGTTTTTTATATGAGCGCTGTCTGATAAAATCAGTGTTTTAGGCTTTAAATTGGTCACTTCAATATTTAAGGTCCCTTGGATTAATATACTCAAAATTACGGAATTGGGATTTAAGCAACATTCTCAAGCTTTAAGAAAATCTTGGGTAAACATGAATGAAGATTTATTATCAGGCATTTAGTGAAAACTGATAAGCCAACACATCTGGGGGTTCAGCAGTCCCCCTTTTGTTTTTTAAGGAAGCTGAATAAAATGTGAACTTCTGTCTTGGATAGCAAACTTTTTTGAATAGCTAAATGGAAGCTTACAGCTAGGTCCATAATTATTTGGACAGAGACAACTTTTTTCTAATTTTGGACAATTTAAAAAGCTGAAAATAAAATGTTCATTTCTGATACTTGGTTGAAAACTCTTTGCTGGCAATGACAGCCTGTAGTCTTGAACTCATGGACATCACAAGATGCTGGGTTTTCTTCCTTTTTAATGCTCTGCCAGGTCTTTACTGCAGCGGCTTTCAGTTGCTGTTTGTTTGTGGGCCTTTCTGTTCGAAGTTTAGTCTTCAACAAGTGAATTGCATGCTCAATTGGGTTCAGATCAGGTGACTGACTTGGCCATTTATAAATATTCCACTTCTTTGCTTTAATAAACCCCTGGGTTGCTTTGGCTGTATGTTTTGGGTCATTGTCCATCTGTATTGTGAAACGCCTCCCAATCAATGTGACTGCATTTAGCTGGATTTGAGCAGACAGTATGTCTCTGAACACCTCAGAATTCATTCGGCTGCCTCTGTCTTGTGTCACATCATTGATAAACACTAGTGTCCCAGTGCCATGGCAGCCATGCACTCCCGAGCCATCACACTGCCTCCGCCATGTTTTTCAGGTGATGTGGTATGCTTTGGTTCATGAGCTGTTCTACGCCTTCTCCATACTTTTCTTGCCATCATTCTGGGGAGAGCTCCTTTGACCGCTTGTTGTCTGTTCACAGCAAAATCTTCCACATACAAGCCCATGAAATAGCCTTTGAGTCAATTGTCCAATTACTTTTGAGCCCCTGAAATGAAGTGAGTGTGTTAAGAAAAGGCTTCACATTTTTATGCAATCTTTTTGTTCAACCCACTGAATTAAAGCTGAAAGTCTGCAGTTCAGCTGCATCTGAGTTGATTCATTTAAAATAATTGTGCTAATGTACAGAACCAAAATTGGAAAAAAGTTGTCTCAGTCCAAATATTTATGGACCTAATTGTATATTTACTAACAAAGAAAAAATCTTTTCCAATGTGGTGCAGTTTTGAGGCAGAACTGCTTAGTCTTATGTTTTCCCATAGTGACACAAAGCAGCTCTGGGCTCTCAGCCTATGATCACTTCAGTGGACCACATTAGTAGATCACGTGGTCTGGAGATGGCAACTGGAGAACTTCTTAACAGAAGTGTTTTAGTGTGTATGAAATATGTTTTTGCAGTGTGGGTCTGATATATATATATTTATATTTAAAAAAAATTCATATGTTGTTACTGTTTGTGAACACTATTCAGGGATTTCCCCTTGCCTCATGGCCATGTGACTCCAGAGCAAGAAAAAAGAAGTAGTGGTTGTCACCAGCACAAAAAAACATGGACAGCAGTAAAATCAGCGTAATTATTTTCTCACCCTACAGAACGTTAATGTTAGAGAGCTTTTCAATCACTAATCTAAAAGGGCGAGGGGAAAATCGGTAACAGAGGTTCTTACTTTATACCTCCCCATCTAAACACAAAATAAAAATTGGCTGGGAATAAACATTTTTTTTTATTTATTGGTTATTATATTTGACTTCTTACCTTCTGTTTTTTTCCATGCAATAGTTTATTTTCTCTGCAATTGTTTTTTTTTTTTTTACCCAAATATAATACCCCAGAGTAGGTATACTAGAATATCTGTAGTGTTTTGTGAATCTTAAGTCTGATATTGACTCTAATTCAACTTTCCATTAACACTTTGACATCTTCAACACAGCTAATTGGTTAGTCCCAAGTGAAAGAAATGCTTATTACTGCCCAAAACTTGCTTTTGGCAAAGAAGATTTGTCAATGAATCAAAAATTAGTCTTAGGGAAGGAGCCTGCGAACATATTTTGATTCGACACCTTCTGTCACATGTAATGTTGACAGTTTTTATAGACAATTCAATGTTATTGACCAACTTTTCAAAAACAAGAAAAGAGTTGGGGAAGTGCTTCTGATGGTGGAAAATATGTATGTTTCAAAATGTTATGCCTACCCAAATTATACATGTATGGTACAGTTTGTATTTACCAGGTATTTCAGCAGCACCTTCTTGATACATAATGGAAAACTTTTTGTTCTCAATATCTGCAGTATACAATAAAATTAGAGATTCTCAACTGCGGCCCTGAACAATGAGTTGTGAGATGCAGTAAAATTTTCTGTTTTGCAAGAATGTGTTATAATCAGTTGATTTCTGCTACTAACAGTGGGGATAGGATGTCGTTGGTATATCTGTTTTGGGGGCTGTGTCTGCATGGGAGTGCCATTTTTTTTTACCATCGTATTTTTCAGATACTTTCACACTTCTGCCAGCTGTATTGCAGAAGTGGTTCTGTGCAATAAGTTCAATAAGTTCCTGTTCTCAGGCATGATCTGGAGATTGAATGGCTTCTGCCCTTTTAAATAACCTTTACGTTTGTCTTTACTTACTCTGTTTTATTTTATTTAATGTGTTAATCCTGGTTTCTCTAGATAATAGGAGCTTTGTAGGCTGAAGAAAAAAAGTCATGTTGCTTCTCGCCCCATGAAACTCTTAACTTGCCCTAATTTGCTCCATTGCAGTTTAGAGGAGACAGAAGCAGTTTCATTATCCTTGGAAGAATGTGTTGTGTGTTTAGGAACGTCTGCTGCATAATGTCTGTTGAGGCTGAAAACCTTGACTTCAATAGAAGTGAAGCTGAATGTCCCCTTTTATAACAACATTCTTCCATCCTGGTGTGGACCCATATGGTTCAGCCTAATATATTTCAATAGAACCTTGGGACAAATAGTACAGAATAAACTAGATTCCAAGCCTGAAATTGAAACTTAAATCTGCAAATATGGCTGGTTCACCACTACCCAAAATACATACATTTGCTTATCAGTAAGGTATATTTTTGGCATCTACAAGTTTTGCAATATCTTTGAGTCACTGACCTAAACAAGCATTCAGCAAGTGATATCAGCACTCCTGGTCCACCGCCTTGTTTTGGATTAGTGATTAAAAGTTTTGAAGTCAGGAAGTCGTCATCATAGCCAGAGAATTTTTCAGGAGTTTAACAATTGTAAGGTACATTGCAGGTTTCCTTAAAGAGGACCTAAAGCCAAAAGTGCCTAAAACAAAAAAAATTCACTTACCTTCAATCTCACAGGGCAGTCCGATCCATCCGGAGGTCTCTTCCGTCTGGTCCGGCATCGGTGCGTCGCCATCTTCGTCTCTTCTACCTGGTTCTGCTTCCTACGTCACCCTTCCCAGGTGTGAGATCGGGTGGTGTAGATTGTGAGATCGGCAAATGTTTTTTTTTCCACGAAAAGGCTCCTTCTGTGCATGCCCGAGATGCACTGAAGGAGCACCCAAGAGTGTTATACTAAAAAACAAAACAAAACAAAAAAAAAAAAACAGAATATGTACTTAACATAAAAGGGTTGTCTACCCTTTTATGTAAAGTGAAATTTCTGAGTTTAGGTACGCTTTAAGTTTCCCTAAAACTAGGTTTCCTAAAATTATATATCAGTTTTGTTTTCATTTCTGGTGCCCATTATGCAGAGTAGTTTTTGGTACATTTCTTTGGCCCTAGCAGCTAGTATTCAGTTTTGCCTGTCCCTTTCTGCAATAATTACCTGCCTGAATTGCTCATGTTAAAAGTTAGACCTTGGTTCCACTTTAATCTCAGCACTTCAGGTCTATAAAGAACAGTTTTATTTCTGTAGAATAACTCAGAACAATTCACAATGGTGTGATTTTGGGAACTGTACTCAAATATATATACCATGCTATAATATTAAATGATATGATACATAAATGTTGTATGATAATCCTGAAAAATTTGACATATATCTATAACGTTTGATAGAATCACAACCCTTTTACATTAACAAATCTGCTTGATCATTTTTTTGTTTACATATTTTTGGTTGGTTTTCTTTTTTTTTTCTCTCCAATGATGTGTAAAGTCACAATATGCGACAACTATACCCCAGTTTTCTCTTTAAATAATTCTCATATAATATCTCTTGCTGCTCGTGCTAGGTTTTTCTACAGGTGAGAATAAACTTTGGCAGGGTCAATCACAGCATTCTGCAGCAATTGTAATAAGGATATATATATTTATATACATTCTGCTTATTTATGATTGAAAAACCTTGTTTACTATCTTGTTATTTGCATGTACATTCCTAATTGCGAAAAATTTCACACAAATGCAC
Organism: Pyxicephalus adspersus; assembly: GCF_032062135.1. Taxonomy (NCBI): domain Eukaryota; kingdom Metazoa; phylum Chordata; class Amphibia; order Anura; family Pyxicephalidae; genus Pyxicephalus; species Pyxicephalus adspersus. The sequence goes on from NC_092862.1 coordinate 115,690,095, forward strand.
ATATGAGAAAAAAAAACAAACCTATCTGTGCTGCTATGCCAACAATGAAACGGGTTCTTTCTTTTGGGAGCCCAATTCGTAATAATATGCTGTCTTAATGCAACACTAAAAAATTGTGTATGTCCCACCTCTTTAATACCAATTTCCTCTAATTAAGATTTTTGGGATTTTTTGAGTAAGCTGTAAGTCTGATTTCTCATTGAGTTGAAATGTGGCGTTGTTATACAAAAGAACCTTTTTGTCTTTGTAGTCAGTTGAAGACACAACACCTGAAATTATGTCATCTGAGTAAATTAACTCCTAAATTTACAAAGAAATTAGACTTTTGTTGTTGATTTTGTTTATGAGGGGACTGTGGAAGTTAAGGACCCACCTGTTACTTTGTGCTAGAAAGGGGTGTCCCACTCAGCATGTTTTGAAACAACTTACATTTGTTGCATTTATATCATCTGTTAGATCTGCTACAATAGCATATGGCTATTAGTACTTTATTAGTTTCATTTTAGAAATGGATCAGTGTTCTCTGCTGTCTGTGACAGAGCACTGTTTATCTGCCACATAACCTGCTTGTATGCTCCATGAACCAGATCTGGGATAACATAATGCTGTGGTCGCATGTACCCTTCACTCTCCCACTTGATTGGTTACTTTTAGCCACTTTTAAAGCCATGTAGTTGTTTTTATAACCATTCATATCAATTGTATGCTTTATAGTTTATGCTTTTTTTTGTTTGTCTTCTTGCTGTTTAATAAATTCAACTTAACCTATTAATACATTCCAAGCAAGGAATATTTTGTATTACTGGTTTGCATAGCATTGGTTTTTCTGCTTTTCATATAATTTAGCCTGTTTGCAAATATATTGCTGTGTGCTTTGTGTTCATGTTTTTTAGGCAAAACTGTAATTTACATGTATTTAACAAATAGAACACAAATTTGCAAAGTTGCTAGAGCATGACCTTTAATTTTTCTTTTTTTTCCTGATTCTGATTGACCTAAGCAAGTGGTCCTGACAGGAAAGTGTTTCTAAACATAAATGAAATATGATGATGCTTAAATGTGTTGGCAGCAAAAAATGCAGGCAAGTTCTGTATTGCATAAGGAGCGGGCAATGTCCTTTCTACAATAAAACCACTTTTTTCTTTACACAGTGTGCAAACCCGTCATAACTGGCTGCCAGGAAAAAATAAACTCCCATGCTCATGTGTGGCAGTTATGTCATTCCGACCTGGCTATTCGGGATGGCTCAAAATCCTGAACCCAGCAGAGGACTGGATAAAGAATATGTTTATTTTATTGCAGAAGAGACATTGTCTGGCCCTTCTGCAATAAAGAGCATATCTTAACTCAACTCCCCCTCATTCCTGTGGCAATACCCTTCCCTGTTTTTTTCCCCCAGTTCTGGATGATAAAACTCCCATAGATGAACATAGAGGTTAACTCACACCAGCACTAAGGTATACTGAGAATATAAAATAAGCTGCCTATGCAGCAAATGTGTTTCAGTGCATATCTTTTTTGTAATAAAACCAATCTGCTTGCAATTTTTTAAATTTTTTTTTAGAATTTTTTTTGTCCAGTTCGAGGCTTTTTTATTTTTTTTTTAACCTGTGCTGTTTTATTAATATATGTGTTGTCCTTAGGTGGGTTAACCAAAACACATGGCAATGCTACCATTTATTGTTGTACTCTGCAAGACTGCAAAATTCTTGACACCACAGTGATCTATTTCACTTAAGTCCTTAAAGTCCTTCAGTCCTTAAAGTTTTCCTGTCATGGGGAAACACGGATTCCTGCTTTTTGTGGGAGCAGAGATCTGACATCCACGTTTTGCTGATTGTAGAGCTTCAGGGGTGTCTTGGCAGAAACTGGTGTTAGACCTTTGCTGACAGACTACTGCTTCCACATAGAGAGCAGGAGGACAGTTTTTGATAAGTATTATCATTATCACTTTGATAAGTATTTAGCTCATTTAAACTGAAAGTTCAATTGGGCTTTGAAGACATCCTATTACTGAAGCCACTACATTGAACATCCCCATCCCCATGACATTGCACAGTTTTCTACAACATTCTTCTCAATGGAAGCTTGATTTAGTGTTCCCAGGGTTGAATGACACTCTGACCCTGATTTATGAAAGCTCTCCAAGGCTGGATACACTTTCATCAGTGAAGCTAGGTGATCCAGCAAACCTGGAATGGATCTGGTCCAGGATTCAAAACATTTGCTAGCAAATAGCAAACGATTTTTAAAAATCCATTCCATGTTTTCTGGATCACCCAGTTCACTTCTGAAAGTGTATTCTCTCCAGTTTTGAAGAGCTTTCTTAAATCAGGGCCTCTGTGTTGTTTAACCTGGGGGATGACCACAGCTGAATTGTAAAGCAGTTAGTCTTAGGGTCAGCACTGGAAAGGAAATGAGTACACCTTCCGGAACTGTTGTACTGATGAGAACTGACCACCCAGGCAATACAGCACTGTCAAACTTGGCAAAGTCTATTGTAAGCACAAGATTTCAACAAAGCCAATATGGAATTTAAATGTAACAGAATGGTAGGCTAGAATTATTGAGTATACAACTGATATTGTAAGTCAAAAAAAGAATAATTTGCGGAGAGTGTGGCATACATGGAGTTGAGAGTACAGGACATATAATAATAATAATAATAATAATAATAATAATAAGAATAAATAATTTACCTGTAGCACATAATACATGTGACATTTGTTTCCATAATGTTTGTAAAATTGTACTGATTATGTGTAGCTGTGTGTAGGTGACATATCATGTCAAAGCTTGTGTCATAGAAAAATCAAAATTGCACATTACTCCTAGGGTTAGTTAGGACACAGTAACATAGAAGTAGAAATAAGGTTTGGTTAAGTTTTGAAATTAATTTTTTCACAAGGATTTTTTTAGACATATATTTGTTGATATAATGTTTTGGTGTAAATAGTTGTTCAAACCCTGTGGATGCTCACCTATCCCCTGTTTGGGTTTGTAAACCACTTTAGGCATTTGGGCAAGACAACAATGACTGTGTCCTGGTGGGGATGGCATTATTATTCAAATACACATCTGTCCGTTAGATCTGAACAGTCATTGACTTGCATACAAGTAGAGGAGACCATTTCAAAGTTTTTCTTTCTAAATTTGTTATTTAATCAAAGAAATGTGGTGTGATTAATTTGGGATATTTAATTGACCAGTTTAGCAAATTGCAGAGTTCTTTGGGCTCATAAAATTACACTTCAAAGACCATAAATAGCTGCATTTGAAATGGTTTGTTTCCATTAGAAGGCCTTTCATCTCTGATTATGTTTTCGCTTCGTTGACTCTTGCTCCCAGTAGCCAGTTTTGATTGTCCTTAAAGTACTCCTTCACAAAAAATATTGAAAAACTGTACAGAATAAATTGGAACACTTAATTGAGGGCACAAATTGTTCTGTTAAGTGTGGATAATTAGCACCAATATTGTACCAGTCTGATGTAAACAAGAACTGGTATTCTGTTCCGTCAAATCTGGGAGCCTAGAATGGTTTCACAGTTTGCTTTGATTAAAGGCAAAATGGTGCAGGTTATAATGAATAGAACATCTTATAAACTTTGTATCCTTGCAATGAAGTAGATGTTAACCTTGACTGAATAAAGGAATAGATTTTTTAGCTTATTAAAGCAATGTGTACCATAACCAAATGCTTTGTATGAAAAAAAAAAAAAATATATTTTTTCTTTTTTTTCATTTGTTGCACCTCAGTGTGGATGAGCATAAATCTAGACATTTCCTATCTACATGCATCCACTCCAGCAGTGGCAATCAATATGCAGATTGGCTACACGGTTTTCACTTTCAGGTACCCTGTCCTGGGAGGTGTTATGCAGCCATCACTATAACGCTCTAAATACGTAGGGAATGCAAAGAGGCTGCTGGATAACTGAAATGGACAACAAGGATGTATAAAAGTTAGGCAAACTAAGTCATTTATTGTCTTTTACATTAGTTAGAATTCATATCTACATTTTCTGGTGTACAGGTGTACAGCTTTTTTTGGCACCTGCCTGCCTGTCATTGTACAAATTACACAGGTACACAAAAATTAGTTTTGATAATCATCAGAAATCACCACAGCAAACTTTTCTAAATTCCCTAACACGTACGTACAGTTCCTGAGTTATGACTACTATTATAGTTATTGTTGTATGTGCATGTATTTTGTACTAAAACATAAGCACCATTGAAGTGAATGTTAATACGTCTTGAGTGTGAAGTAAAATAAGGCACACTGGTTTAGATCTACTGAACAGTGTCAGTCAGGTACCATTGTTTCTTAAGAAATGCTTAGAGTATGATTTTCTTGTGTACTCTTTGTCTGGATTGTCACGGTACATCATCCAGCACTAGTCAGCCATCATACTTTCATTCCAGAAACCTTGGTAGTGGTGCTCCAATAACTGAATGTCCTGCTGAAAATGTTCTCCTTGTACGTCATTTACCATACCAAGATTTTCCGGGAAGAATTCTAGATGTGAGTGCAAGAAATGTATTTTTAATGACATGCGACAACCCAGTTTCTGGTATGAATCAAGCAGATTCTGAACTCCTTCCTTGTATGCAGGAGACTTATGGATGCCCAGGAAATTTTCACACAGCGACTTGAATGCATCCCAAGCTTCTAGCTCAGCTGCTGGGAGAGATTGTTTGAAAACATCATCCTGCAAAACAGACTTGATCTGTGGCCCTATAAATATCCCTTCCTTCATTTTTGCAGTGCTTATGTTTGGAAACTTCTGAACAAGGTACTGAAAACCCATGGAGTCTGATTTACCCATGGCCTTTACAAGGTTCTTCATTAGGCCTAACTTGATATGGAGAGGTGGCAGAAATATTTTATGCGGATCAACCAGAGGCAGAAACTTGACACTGCTTGTTCCAGGCTTATAGGTATCTCTTGGTAGCCAATCACGCTTGACATAATGGTCTCCCGGAGATCGGCTGTCCCACAGGCGTAGGAAACTGCAATATTTTGTGAATCCTCCTTGTAGTCTCATCAGCAAGCCAATGACCTTCAGATCCCTACAGATGTTCCACTGGTGTGTTTTATACTGGATTACTTCAAGTAGTAACCTCATGTTGTCAAAGGACTCCTTTAGGTTAACAGAATGGGCAATCGGTAAACTTGGTTTGGAATTACCATTTATCAGTAAGACTGCTTTCCAGCTTCTTTTAGAGGAATCAATGAATATACGCCATTCAGATAGAACATGTTCTTGTGACAGACTGTTAAATAGTGCATTTATATCATGACAGTAGCACAGTGAGCCATCACTAGTGAAGAACGTTGTCAAGTTATGATTTTGTTTTCTAGTTTTGTAGTGAATTACAGTTACACCCTTTGCAAGCAAGTGGTTCTGTTTAAGCCTTGAAGCAAAAAGTTCTGCTTTGTCTTTGGAGAGATTTAGATCACGAACGAGATCATTCAGCTTTGCTTGTGTAAAGGTCTCTGGTTCTGAATCTTCATCGGCCAAGTAGTCAGGATCGGATGATTCGGGGTTGTAACTGGCTGCAACTCCAGCGCATTCCTCATCACCTTCTACAGAAGCAAGTTCATCATGTAGCGATCCTGGAACTGGCAATGAATCATCATGGGGAACAGGCCTAATTGCAGAATCGAGGCTAGGATATACAATTTTGTGCTTAGTTTTACCTGAGAATCGACTTCTGTTGACGCGGCAAAAATAGCAGTCGATTAGATGGTCTTGCGGTTCTCTGCAGACCATCAGGATTGCAAATGGCATTGCTGCTTTACGCCGTTTTAGCCAGTCACCCATTCTGTTGGAACAACAGGTACAGATGACATGGGGAGCCCAAGATTTATTCTGGTCACCAAGTGGACAGCCGAAATATAATTTGTATATCTTGGTAATTTAGGCAACGTTGTGCTTTTGTCGTGAATAAACCACACATGTAACAGAAATTGTCTAGATCATTAAAGCAATTTCTAGGCATGATGACAAATGAAATCAATTGCAGTTAGTGTGGTCTCAAACCTTAAAAGAAGAAAACTGTTGTTAAATGTTGTAATATGTTAAGGCTATTTATAACAAATTTCACACAATATATAATTAGCTGCATCACAAAATCTAGACGTGCTAGAGTAAAACTGAACACAGATTTGAAATCCACATCAAAAATACTTCAAAATTATATCTGATGAAAATGACATGTTGACCTGTGTTATCATTAATAAGATGATGAAGATCAGATAAAAAGATGACAAAGGAAGCTGCAAAAGTGAAACAAAAACAGACACCAATCTGTTGTGTATCAAAGGTGTTAGAATTACAAGACTGGCTATACAAAATGACATCTTTTTGCTGGTAGGACAGTTCAGGTATATGAATTTCTGTTAGGTCTTAGCTGTTGGCTTGGGAATCTCTAGATACAGAACTTTTTAGTTATACATCAATTAATGAATTAATAGATTCAAATTATTGTTAAAGGGGAAATCAAAGTTCCATGAAATCATGGACTTGTGACAGAACATAAAGCCTGTTGGAGCAACCTTTTTTCCAAACAGGTTCCAAGCAGCTTTGTAATCACACAATTCATAATAAGCCAAACTCACTGTTTGCTTTCTTTGCTTGTAAGAATTGGTAATGCTTATTCTGGCTATTTCTAGACCTCATAGTCATAATAAAGTAACAGAGTTTACTAAGGTATTTTTTTATAAAATAAAGGGAGTAAAAGATGGTAGTCAGCAAACAATCCGACTTCTTTTATGTTTTTGTTTTAGTGCTAATTAGAACATGAAATTGTACAACATGTATGGAAGAAAAAAATTGGGTTAAAGGCAGTGTTTTTTTTAATCGGTCTGTATATCATAGGTCATTCAGCATCTGCATATATTGTGTAATAAAACAATGCCATAATATTTTTTCAGCCTATACTTGCAAATCAGTCTGCTGATTCTGCCTATGGAGTAAATTATATGGTTGTTCACTTGTTTGTTCAGGGTTGCTAGTTGGATTGTCTATAGGGAATATACATTTCCTTGTTGTCAAGAGATTGGTCTCTGCTCTGCTGTAATAGTTACTAAGCATTTTCTAATTATAATGATTATACATTTCCTCATGTCTGCCGTTTAATACTATTACACTATGTAATCTACATTTGACACATATAATAGTGTCAAATATTATGGCCAGGATAAAAAAAAACTGTTGGTATTATTAATAAATATTTCATATTTTTTATTGTGCAGCCTTTATTAAACCAAAACATGGATCTTTAGTTTCCTTTTCACATGTTTAGCTATTGGCACTTTTAATTGTGCAGAAATCCCCCAGTTTACAGAGCTTCCATCACTCATCACAGTGACTCGTCCCTTATTTGTATATTAAAAAAAGGGGGCTGCAAAGTTTGCTGTGCTATTTTTTTTAGCAACATTTATATTTTTTATAATCTCCAGTGATTTTCTAAAAAGAAAAATTTAAAAACATTTAAATGTAAACAAGTAAAAAAAATCAAACTAAAATCATTATAGTTTCCATTTACACAGGGTTACAAGGGTTTGTTCAACCTAACTTTTATTTAGCTATTTATCAGCAGGCTAGAAGGGGAGAGGTGACTTAGCAGAACTAAAAATATAAAAAAATTGCAACTACACAAGTCCTTTATTGCAGAAGGGACAGGGGATGCTGGGATACCTGGCATATTCTGGCATCCAGTGTACTTGGGAAGGAAGATAGCAAACAGGCAGCTAAACATGTTTTATTGTTGAAGGAACATTTCTGCAGTAAAATGTCATTTCTGCAGTAAAAAATCTTTATGTTTACAGTTTTGAAAATTGGAATTAAAGTTATTTAGAAAACAAAAATTTGTACAGTAATTCAGATTGTTTAATAGCATTGCCAAAATTTCAGAGGATTAGGTTCAGTTATGCACATGAAGGACTTGAGTTTAGGTTTTCATATTTGAAATTGTTTGGGTCTACAATATTGCATGAATTCAAGTACCACATCTGCTACATAGACTTCCATTCAAATTTCTGGAATGTAGATGATGCCTTGGCTCTAATCTTTAGCCTTCTAGTATGTCTTTGACTAGTTACCTTATTTATTTGGAATGACAGGGTGTTTTTGTGTTGTGTGAAACCTGAAAAACAGTAGAATTTGCTATTTAATGCCATAATTTGTTTGATATAGTTATTTTGAAGTTTCTTATGTCCTTTTTAGCTTGTTGTGACTTAATCCTATAATTGCGCCAAAGTGCTTAAATAACAAGTAGATCCAGTATATAAATATGGTAATGCAGTCACATATTCAATTACATTCATGTATTAATTCTTGTCTGTTTGTGCCTTGTATATCACCCAGGCAATAGTCTTAATTTACAATAGCATAATGCGTGCCGTGATTTCATTACCATCTGGTCTTTTCTTTTGTTTGTACCATCAAGCATTCATTTTTGAATGCATCAAAGGCATTACCATTTTGGTTGACTGAATATACTGCATTATTTTACTAGTTTTGGGACATTTTGATGCCAAATAATTATAGTATCAGGATGAAGAAAACTGTGATGGGTTTAAGAATATAGCAGAACAATTTGTGAGAAAACACAGTTTTATGTTCATCCATCTCAGTAAAACTAATCCTAATGCTGCTTGCAAAAACAATTTTGTTGGAATAGCGGACCTTCTACCACAATTTTTTCTTTAGGAGATCGCCTTACCTAAGCTAAAGCCCCTCCCCTTTTGTTTTAACTGTTGCAGCGGTAAAGACTAAATTGGAGTGCAGAGGGTCCTGGGATACATGTGTCATAAATCTCAGGAAGCTTGGGGTGCTCTTTTTCATGATGTAAGTGAGGGCTTTACAGGTGGTCCCCAAGTTAAGGACATCCAACATACTGACAACTCCTAGATACAAACAGGGCTTCCCTGCTCTCCATGCTCCTTGGTGTGCAGGACTGAGGCTTGATAGGGGGGAGGGGACGGTTTGCATGACTTGCAGTCTTTTTCTGTTCTGCAACATATTGTAACTCTTTAATGACCAAGCCAAACTCTGCATTTGTTTATTTTTGCATATTAAAGCACAGCTTACTTCAGGAGTTAATGAATATCTAGGCTCCCAAAAAAATTTTGCTTTGTTTTTTTGCTTAAAGTGATTAACTCAGAGTGAGGATTTTATACAGTAAATGACACTACGCTGCCTAATAATATGTTGAGACAAACATTTGTCCTAATTGCATTTCTTAAAATAGTGTACCTGTTCCAATTTACATATATATTAAACTTAAGAACAAGCCTACAGTCCTTATCTCGTGTGTAACCCGGGGACTACCTGTACATTGTTTTTGTTTGTTCAGAATGTAAATACATTTGTGTGCATGATCTCAGCATAGGTTTAAACTTTAATGTGCAGTTGATCTACCCTAAATTTTCACCACAGACACTGATGGCATTTTTCACTTTGATGTAATTTGGAATTGATTGAGTTTAGGACCTCCTGGGTCTCTTGCCATAGCATGCAAGTATGTACAGCATATTTTTATATTATGGAAGAGTTGCTTTCCCACCAGGAATGAATCTGTTACTTGGCTTCTTGGTTAGGAATCTTGATTGACCACATAGAGATGATGTAACTCTCTAGCACCCAGGCCATACAAAAAAAAGATTTCAACCGCTTTTTTTAATCTTTTTTTTTCCCCTAAAAATCTATCTGCCAAAATGTTTTTTTTTTTAAAAAAAAACTTTAATTCGACTTTAATAGCACCTACATTTCAATATTTTTCTCCCCACCAATCTGAAGTAACTTTTAACTTTTTTGCACAGTTTTCAGACATGGGCTCCTGGGATTTCCCATTACAGTAACATTCTTTGAACTAAATTGGAGGGCATTACAAAACATATAGCAGAACTCGTATCACCATAATCTTTGTTCAAACAAACTGTATTGCTGTGTCATTGCTCACAAGCCTTTGAGTTAGAGCATAGCAGTTTTTTTCTGTGACAGATAAGCTTTAATTCTATACTAAATTGCTGTTCTGTACTTCAGTTGCCTTTTATGTTCCCAAACAACAAAAGCTTTGTTTGGAATATGATTTATGTATAGAATATTATGTGTATGTATGATCCAACTGCTACAAGATTTTATTTGTGTACATTGTTACTTAGTTTACATAAATGTCTTATTTGTTTAAATATACACATTTGCCCTCTTTTTTAGATTGTTGTGTAGAAAATAAAATATATTACATAAGAAAATGTTTTATATTCTGCACATTTTGACTTTAGTTCAAGTATTTTCTGCCTTCTTAAGTAACCACTAAATGTTGGAGTTTGTGCAGGTTTAATACACAACACATATTTTAGAATGTGACAGTGAAAGTACCTGTAAAGTTTATTCACTCATATTATAGAGAAAGGAATTTTACTCGTATTATAGATAACATCATTTCTGTCCTTTGTGATAAGACTAAAGTACTCCTCTTTTAAAACACATTTTAAACACCTATTTCACCTATTCCATAATATATATATATATATATATATATATATATATTTTTTTTTATTATTGATAGTGGAGTACAAATTAATGCTAAATTTAGGAGTCTGTTGGGCTAGTATATTGGAATACTAGAAGTAGATCTAGAAGGAATTTGTTTACATGGACAGCTCACAAAGTTGCTAGCTGTAAATTGCTATAGTTCCAGTATTTATTATCCTAGGCACATCAACTATCTGACTCTCCTGTTATAAGCGTATCTGTACAAAATAAGGCTACCGTATACATACATTTTGAAGCTTTTTATGAGGGAATATCAAAACTTTCACCTTTAAAAATCAAATTTGGCTTTGGTCTTCTATAGTTAATGTGTATCTGGGTTTGGAAGCCATTGATACCCAGTGTAATTTACTTCTCTTATTATCCCTTTTTACCCCTGGCTGATCCTTTTTAACAAATTATAATCCATATAACTACTATGTATTCTATATATAAGTTAAATACAGGTTCCCTAAACATGTATTTCCCAATACACTTTTGGGGTGGGGACCAGGGTAGCTTTAGGAAGAGCCAAGTGAACAAAATTTGGAAAAATGTGTTATTTTTCAGTACATAAAAGTTATTGTATAGTCACTTCTTGGCCAGGATCAGTTTAATTACATGTTGGGTTTTGGTATGAATATACAAAGTATAGGCTGATACAATAAGGCCATTATTTTATCTATTTTCCTATAATCTTTGTGGGTATGGGAACAAAACAATGGAACGTGAAATCCAAGTGGATAAATCCAATTCTTGTAGCAGGTGACATGTGACATTATCACTATTTATACTTCACTTTCATATTTAATGTTCTCTTTCAAGTAGCTGGCTTGCATATTACTGATTTGACATCTTTATATGTATAAACAAAATTACTTTTCCTATCCTAGCTATCTATATGTAATGAAATCTGGCAAATAGGGTATTGAGGCATTGGACAATTCCCTTGGAATTAATATTAAAATTAAATGCTTTACCAATAAAAGCAGCTTGAAAAAGCCATTCTAAAATAAAGTGAAAACATTTAAACAAACACCCTAATACTGCCTCTGACGTAGCCATGACTCCTAGGAGAGCAGTGTAAGAGAATGTACTCCTGCAGTAGACTAGAGTACATTTAAGCTGCGTACACACTTCCAACTTTTGTCGTTGGAAAGGATCTTTCACGATCCTTTCCAACGACAAGGAAGTGCACGATGCATGAACGGTGCTGTACATACAGCACCGTTCATGCTCTATGGAGAGGGGAGGGGGAGAGCGACGGAGCGCCACCCGGCAGGTCGGTCGTCTGGACGATGGACGACACCGACTGTACACACGGCAGATTTTCGCCCGATAATTGGCCGATGCCGATTATCGGGCGATAAAAATCTGACGTGTGTACGTAGCTTTAGAGTGTTTTTCTCTCCCAGGGGGCACAGTGATATCACCTGGGCTTCCAAGAAGATTTTAGTTTTTGTCTACACATGATATTTTTCAATGGCTTTTTTGCATTTTCATTTATTAAAGGACCACTTTAAGAACATCTGAAAGGGAGGCCGTATACTTAGCAAAGTGAATGTCCCTAAATAAAGCAAAGCTCTGTTCACTTTAAATACCCAATCATTTGCCAGCAGTAGTTTTCTTTCCCTTTATTTTAATAAGTCACTTTGCAAAGTGAATATTTAGTGTACTAAGGTATCAGACTCTATTCCCCAGTGTGACATTTCACTGCTGTATCTTTTATGGTACAATCAGTTATTGATTGAAGGAATGTACACTCATTGAGATGTAAAATTTTTGTTGTTTGGAACTGACCTTACAGTATAAAGATCATATACATATAATATACCATGTACACATACTTGAGTCAGTGCATAGATAGTATAGGAGGAGTAAAGATTTGATATTTCTGCAATGCATATTCTTACTGAACAGATATTTTATTTATTTTTCTTCACAGGGTCAAGCCAACACCACCTGATGGAGTAAAGTCAAACCCGTCAAAGAGGCACAGAGACCGTCTCAATACGGAACTGGACAGATTAGCCAGCCTCTTGCCCTTTTCACAGGAAATCATATCTAAACTGGACAAGCTTTCTGTGCTCAGGCTAAGTGTCAGTTTTCTCAGGGCCAAGGGCTTTTTTGAAGGTAAGCTATAAGTTATAAGATTTTTTTTTTAATTTTTGGTTTTTAATTTTCAGCAGACTATAATTGATATGCATGAATTTAGGATGTTTTAACAAGGTATATGCAACATTAGGATTTGGTTTTAACAGTGCTTAAGAGCGAAGAACAAAAACTGTCGCTCTCATCCTTTTAATCTTCAGTTAGCAGTTACATGTAAAGGGAACTCTGTGCTGTTTGCAGTAAAAGTGATACCCATTTTTGTCTTTGACATTAAAAGCATGATGGTATTGATGAAATCTAAAAGTTTGTATGCAGACACCAACATTTGTAGCATTTGCAGATATGTTTTGTAGTTGTTATATGGATTTACTGGTTTAATAAATCTTTAAAGTAGTTTTTTTTTTTTATTTAATGAAAAACATGCATAAAAAAAAGAACATCCACATAATATTTAAAACCCCACATTTTGAGACACAAATACAAAATACTTTTTAAAAAAAAAATCAGGGAAATACACTTTTAATTTCAGCTGGAATGCCAATTTAGGAGAGGGTTAGGTGGTGCTGCCTTATTGCTACTGTACCACCTACGCTCAACAGTGATTGACAAATATCAGACATTTTGTCTTATAAACTAATGCACACCTGCATGTAATCAAAAGAAGACAGTAAACACACAGAAGTACAGATTACATGGCAAAGACACTAGTTTTAGCTCCCCTTTCATCCTCCCTACTACATATGTATAAGTTGATAAAAGTGCACATATCTAATTCAATGAGGAAAATCTTAGGTTTTTGTACTTTCTGGTAATGAGCAACATAACTTGCAGGGGAACGCTATGAAATAACTTTAGAATCTTAGATTGTAGAGAACCCCTGATAATAATACCAATATCCAAAGCCCAAAGTACATGGTGTGGTTGTCAATGGTAAGAACATATCTTACATTGCTGACCGTAGGACACCTGCCACCCTTACAAATAGCTAAAAAGATTATTGGTTTCAGTTGTAACTGACCTGAAAGGTACAAATTGTTCCTTGTTCCAGGAACCTTAGGGTTTACAGTGTTCTGTTGCCTTCTGTTTCTAGGATTAAGTGCGCAAAGGGGGTGGGCTCTGCAGTAATTCTTTCCCTGATGAAACTAGCTGTATAGAATTTGCAAATACATCCAGTCTGTAAGTCTTCTTTGAGGCTCTGCGTCTGCAGACAGGAAGTGTACCCACTGCAAAGTCTGCTAAAAAGATAAATAAAAGCAGATTAGACAAAAACAGGTCAGAGTTCTTCTTTACCATTAGTTTCTAACACAACTTATTTCACCTATTATAGCAACATTTTACATTTAGAGGCACTGGCAATGTAATTTGTTTGTCTTATGCATATGATATGTGTTTTCTGATAATGTAAAATTTAATTTTATTTTTTTTTCTTTGACAAATTGCAATATTTGTAGGTTTTTTCTAAACCAAAGTGAGCTTGGGTTAAGTTTTTAGTTAAAAGGAAAAAGTAGTACATAGTACATTACTGATCCTTTTTTGTATTGAAGTAAGAAAGATACAGGGCAGACATGAGCAGATGTACTGAGAATTAAACTAGGACAGGAAATTCTATACTATGTGTTAATGTGATCAGTGTTAGAGAAAGCTGCCAGTGAAGAGGGCTACTGTACATTTGTTGTATGGGCACTTGATTGTTCAGGTAGATAAGGGATTTTCTATTCCCTCACTAAAGTACATAGTGGGCTCACTCCTATTGGCCACCTCTAAATGATGCTGTTTGTTTGCCAGCAAGGAATAAACATAAACTTGTATTATATAGCCATGAATATTTTTCCTATAAGTTTTTCTAACCTATTCACAATGAAAAAAAGTTGTGGCCTGGTAGTTTCATTTTATATATATTTACTTGTAATAGGTAACCACCAGTTTGAGGTTACTTAACATAAAATTAGGTGTTTTTGCAATCTGCTCTACAGTCTAGCAGCCTTCTAATAAAATGTCACCTTTTATTTTACATGTTATCGTTTATGTCAAGATAATAGCATACAAAACTAGACCAAGACACTTAGTTACCTTAAAGTAAATTGCCCCTCAAAGATTATTGGGAATCAGAAATTTCTAGAAGTGTAGATCTCCTGTAGAGTCTTATAGCTCTTACTGCTGACCTTCTATCACTTCTGTGTCCTGTAATGACACGGGAGACACCGGAGGAACCAGTAGGAGCTGCTGGGCATTCTGAAGATCTATACACTTCCCATTGGACTTTATATTCTATTTTTGTCAGAATTATACTTTAGATTGTGACAGGGTCACTTTAAACATAAGGTCTATTGTTACCAGCTGAACATGTCTAGTTCAAGAAGATATATAATATTGGAATACATCCAAGCTAAGCTATCTCCATCACAATGACAGCTCCAGCTTTGCAGCACGCCCAATATGCTGTATTTGCAGGCCACCTCCAAACACAACCTTTGGAATCTGTAAACACTTTTTAACATTTCCTTTATCATCCTCATGTTAAACTTGAAATATGGAGGAAGTTGAGGAAATCAATTATAGTTTCCCAATGACTTGTTGAACTGCAATAATGTACACAGTTATGTAGCTGTCCTGTGCAGGAACCAAATAGTATGGATTGTTCCATCTAAAGATAAGGCGGAACTGTTGTGTAGCAGTTAAGGTGTGCATGTTCACATTAGATTGGAGAAAATATAGTAATCTCCATGGAACAATTACTTGAAGCCATTTGGTTATGTAACCTCCTGTGTAAGTATATAGTATACAAAGATTGTAAATTGCTGGCTAGGATGCAGGGACTCACTGACTAGCTCTATTTATTGCTCAAACTATAGCTGGAGCTAAAATGAAGCGGTCTGTGAATAACAGGATGCGAACAGGGGGCGTGTGAATTCCTGAGGAAAGTAAAATATAAATGTGCAATCGTATCATCTGGCTTGGAAGGAAGCCTATTTTTCTGCCAGTAACAATAGATATCTTTTAAAAAAGAAAAACATTTAATCTGAGTTGAAATAAATTGAAGGCTGTTATTTAACCAGTTCATGTGTGTTTAGATATGGTGAGAAATTGATACTACAGGAGGCAGTCTTCGTTCAGAACACTGACATGATGTTAGATTACAAGTACAGTATATACAGTATATTCATTTGTGCACTGTGTACAAAATCATTGCAAGCTCCATAGGAATCCTAAAAGAAAAGAAAATCACAAAATGGGTGTATGGTGGTGAAGCAGGGCTTATCAAAGACTAGATAATTTTTAGGACCTTTTTAACAATTGTATTGGGTGTGTAATGTTTTGGGAAGGATTACATGTTACGTTTAGTACAGATGGTTAATAAATGTTGCTGAAGCTGATCACTTCAATTGATCACTGACAGTGTTAACAAGCATGTTATGCACAGACAGCACTGTTCTCGGTAGGGCAGGGTTGATGAACAGCGGGAGGTGCCCTGCTGCAACCTCCACTTAGTAAACAACAGCAGTTTTTCTTCTTCTTATCACACAGTATTTATATAGCGCCAGCATATTACGCAGCGCTTAACAAAGCCATAGTCATGTCATCAGCTATCCCTCAGTGGAGATCACAATCTAATGTCCCTACCTCATAATCTCTTTATGTATGTTAATCTTTAATACAGTGTAAGGTCAATTTTGAGGGGAAGCCAATTGCCTAACTGCATGTTTTTGGGATTTGGGAGGAAACCCGAGTACCCGGAGGAAACCCACACAAACACAAGGAGAACCAGCAAACTTCATCCAGATAGTGTTCCGGCCAAGACTTGAACATGAGACCTAGCGTTGCAAAGGCCGAAGTGCTAACCCCAGAAGAAAATTGCTTTGGGTGCCAAAATCAAGTGTTTGTACAAGGCTTCAGGGTCAGTTTAAAGGGGAGAGTACATTTCAGAAGTTGGGCATTTGGATGCCAACTTTTAAAATTTTTACATCTGATTTTGCTTTTGACAGCCCCCTACAGAAAACTACTACTTCTCAGCAACAAAAGATAATGTATTGTCACTTGCTGTCTTTGGTGAATTTGTAATTGAGATTGTGCAAAACTAATTTTGAATTTTACAAAATATTTGTCTTTTGTTTGTTAGCTGTCAAAAAGAATGTCATACCACGTAAAGTAAACATTTGAACAAATAAATGGAAGGTTTTGTTTGCTTGTGTATGCATTTATTTTTGATTTTGTGAAAGTTAGACTCTCCTTTCCTATCCTAGAATTGAAAAGTTAGTGAAATCAAGTAAGAAAAAAAGAAACCATTTTCCATCCATATTCTTTTAGCTTTCCACATTGAATTCAGAAGCAGCTGCCTCCTAGTTACAGCCTCCAGAGGATATATGACCTGGTTTTCTTTCTCCTGCTGAGAGCTATGAAACAGACTGGTGGCGTTTCATACACTTTGAAGTACAGTCCAAGCATTTATCAATGAAAGCTTCCTTTAATGCTGTGCTTCAAGCTTTTTTACTAAGTGAAGGTATTCCCCTGTGTCAGCCTTCTACTTGGTAAAATTAAGAGACTGTATTGATCGAGCATAATGTTAAAATGATTGATTTTTGCATGCTATGAAAGTAAATGGCTGTTAAGTGGTTGTAAGCAGTCTGTCTGTGCTTTGGGCTGATTTATGAAAACTGAAAGAGAGCTATCGCATACCTGGTCCCAGCTGGTCAATGTTGGTTCTTCCCGCCAGCTGCTACTGTGTCCTGTAGTAAAAATGAGGGTTGATAGAAGAAACCACAGCATCGAAAGGGGGGCTAGGTGTCTTACACACTTAAAAGTGTCCTATACTAGTGGCACCTGTAGTTTTCAGGAGAATGAAAAGTTGACTCTTCGCCAGTCAGGAAGAATTGATACATCTTGTGACCACTTCATTACCAATATATTAAACCATTTTTAAACCAACAATTTTCTTTTTTTTTAATTTATATCTCATACCTAAATATGTGCTAGGGCTATTTATATACAGCACATTATACACCAATGCTATATTTGCAGCCCTGCATAGATTCACAAAATTAAACTACCTACTGATTAAATGGTGTTTTTATATCTACACATGATGATGCCCTAAGGTGTTAGTTGTCTGATGAAAGATTTATTTCTGGTGCCAGGTTGGCACAGGAACCCGACTGTTTACAGTACTTAAAATCTACAATAGGTCAGGAATATGAGCATCCTGATCTCCCATTGATTTCCAATAAAATAATCATTAGAAATGTGAAAAAGAGGCTAATTTATTATTATTCTTTTTAGTCTAACAATAGTGTTGCTTTAAAGTATCATTTCAAGCCTAAACTATAGGGACAAAACGTTTATTTAAATATATTTCTCCACAGCCACACAGGAAATTCATTTTGTATGCACTAATTGTCATTACACAAACCCAAATATTACCTTGTAAATGTAGCAGTGATTGTTAACACTTTGTTGCCCAAAGTGGTCAACACACTACAGTCTAAAAACTATTGGTCCTTATTACAAAAAGCTCCTTCAACACAGGAAAGTTTCATGCTAGATTACTCCACCAACCTGGAAATATACAAAGTACACCAAGATTGAAGAATACGAATATTACACTAACTTTGCTCATACCGAGTTATTAAAATCTCTCCAGAATGGTTCATCCTGTAATGCTGAACAAAAACCTTCCCCTTTCAAAGAAAGTTGTAGGAAATGTATGGTAAAAAGACTGGTCTTTTTGTCTCATTGTAGGGAGACTGAAGCAGCATTTTCTCTAAGAAAAGCAAGTATTTCAGTTCTATCCTCCTTTAACCTATTCAACCTGACAAAACTGTGAAGGTTGGATTCTATTTAATTCTGCTCTATAATCAATAATCAATTCTTAAATGTATTTTTTTAATGCAAGCAGCAAAAGTATTTATTTGGTATTAGCCTCATGTGCTGCCTGTACATCAGAGCTCAGATTAGGAAATCAGTCAATCAGTTGTGCTGTAGTGCAATGCGAAAATGCTTATGAAACCACTAAAATGTTCTGAATATTTAGCTCTGTTGCAGTTGCTCTTTTGGTGTCCTGGGTATTGAGAAAACCATTAATTCTGACTAAAGCACCAATGCCATATACCTAAATACACCTCCAAGCCTGGACCACCATTTTGGTTCATTGTTATCTTTGGACACCTAATCTTGTATTGCTCTCCAGACCTTCAGGACGCATAACACCTTTTGCTTCAGCCAGATATTTCACATTTGGGTTTATCAGTCTAGAGTCTTTGCAGCCATTTTCCTGCAGCATCATTTTTGTGTATAGTTGAGTCGTCTTGCCTTGTTTCCGTTCTAGAAGTCTACCCAGACTTCTAAAGACCACATATGGGATGCACCAAGATCCCACTGCTTCCTGGACTACTGGACATTGCGAAAGGCAAGTCAGCTTGAACCTGTATTGACATGTAGCTTCACAGACACAAGTCCCATGTTATTTGTATTTTATAACTTATATTCTAGTTCTGGTTGAATTAAAACATCTCATGCTTAAATAAACTTTAGCCCAATACCTAACTACTTTATTATTAACTTGTATTTACACAGAGCCAACATATTGCACAGTGGTTTACAAAGTCCATAGTCATATCACTAACTGACCTTCTAAGAGGCTTACAATCTAATGTCCCTACCATAGTCAAATGTCATCAACACAGTCAATTTGAGCGGAAGCCAATGAACTTAATTGGGAGGAAACTGGGCGAAACCCACACAAACACGGGAAGAAAATAACTCCATGCAGATACTGTCCTTGCATTCTGGAAAATAGATACTGTTGATGCATTTTGATGATACCATTTGGCACTTTCTTTTACAAGTTTTGTATCCTTACTTCTGTTATTCTGGTCTAGGTGTTAAATAAGGGTTTGTTTTTTGCATTCAAAAGCATTGATCAAGCAATTTAGATCAGTGGTCGCCAACCTTTCGGACCTCACGCAGCACTAAATCAACAGAATCCGGACTGCGCATGTGCGGGAAACAGTGTGTCACTGAAACTTCCCCCGGTGTGACGTCATGATGCTAGAACCCGCCCACTCTGTCAAAAGTTGTGTCCACAGCCCTGCGCTACTGTCCCTCAAGGATGTTTAGCAGACAGGTCTGAGCCGTTGATGGGAAAATGGGCGGGTTGTGTCAATACGGGGACAGAGCGGCGGACCACCGGCTGGATAACTCAAATAGTTAATAATTTGCTTACAAACAGTTCTTGGACATATAGCTCTTCTTTATAGCACATTGGTTGCCCTGATTTCTTTGAAACCTAATGTTTAGTTTTTAGTTTGTGAAACGTTTTGTTTTGATGTGCCGACCAGTCCTCTGTTTTGATGGATTATTGAATTTTCTAATGAATTAATATTACAACCTCTAGTCTCGGCACATGAGATGTTTTATGAAACCACATGGCTTTGTTCAGAATTACCACAGAATGTGTTGCTAGAGGAGCACTTTGTGCAGTGAACCAGAAGCACTAAGTGATTGTGTCTGGGGAATGCATTTAAAGGATCGCAAGAAGACTATAGAGTTATTGGCCTCTGTGCACAATACTTTTACATGCTTCACAATCAGCCCTGTGTTTAGGCAGAAACATTCTCATACCAGCATCAGAGAAATATGAGAAATCTAGGCAAACAAAAATGAGTTGTTTAAGGCTGGCAGTGAGCTGCATGCATTTCTGTCTGTGTGTAGAAGTCATTACAAAGAATGCTTTGTTTCACATTCCTCCTTCTCCTACAGTAACTGCAAGTTGTAGCATGTTCCTGTTCATCCATGAAACTCTTAACAGGGTTTTTGTGTTTCTAGGACAACTAAAATGACCAGTCTGGAGCTGCCTAGTTTTTACAGCATATCCCATTCCTATAAAACGCTTCCAACTTCCTCTAAATGTTTTAAAAGTAGCATTGGGCATATCAGCATTTTTTTATGACATTTTATGACAAACAGTATGAACCAGGAAATAATGATAGTGCTACGGGGACAACTGGAAGTCATTAGTTCACAAGATCTGGCTGGGTTAACAGGTATTTCTCTATAGAGGTATTTAAAAAATACTTTTAAAGCAGAACTTTAGATCCACTATTAAAAATGCAAAATCGTACTTGCCTTGATCGATCAATGAACTGTCAAAAAGACCATCCCTGCTTCCCCTGAGCATGCCATAAATTAATGAACACCTGCGCAGGAGTTACATCATACCAGCCTGGCCTGACAAGATGACCGAACTTTGTCTCCTGGAAAAGAAGGAAGAAGATGGCAGTGTCCATTGACAGAATGGGGATGGGTGAGTATGGTTTAGTTCCAATTTAATCGTCTATTTAAGGCTAAAATGTCACATACACCGTATGCTTTCACCCCCTCCCACAATACAATCCACTGTATTATTTTTTTCAATAAAAATTAGTACTTTTAATATAATAAAATGTTACCCTTTACTCCTGATGATGTATGTGGTTGGCAATCCATACTTTTGCTAGGGGAAACGCTACAGGTGTTTATGAAAGTACTACAAATATGAAGGCTTCCTTTTGGTTTAACAGACCAAAAGGAAGCAATTTAGAACCCATGGGTCCGATTTATTACAGCTCTCCAAGAGTGGAGAGGATACAATTTCATCCATGAACCTGGGTGATCCAAAAAACCTGGAATGGATCTGGTCCAGGATAGAAAACATTTGCTAACAAATAGTGGCTGTTTGAACATATTGAACAGACTTGTTCTTAGTCTGTTAAAGCTCATTACTATATATTACTAATTGTGGATTACCTTGCAGCTTGGGTAACATAGGAAGTCATAGTCTTAACCTTTTCAATGCAAATCTTTTGATACATGATAGTAATAAGAGTGGGGGCAGGGATTAAAGAAAATATCCTGTATTCCACAGAGTTTCTTGTAAGATATACTTGGACTCCTTTGCTTTGAAGGCACAGTTGTTAAAGCTTCCTGTATTTAATTATAGCTTGCTGATAGAGAAATGTCGCGGTTTTCTAGTCTAAAGTTGTTTGTGGAAAGATTTTGTTTTCTTTTTGCTATTAATGGACCTTAGACTTCAAAATATGTACTCTGTGGAGGGCTTACATCCTTCACCTACCCTGTCATCACACACCTAACAATTCCCCTTTGATAAATAGTCTTTCTTAACAATGGCAAAATCTTTCTACACAACCTCTTACTTTTCACCAGTTTGACTGAGACCATTTGGTTTATCATATTGGCATAAAAACATGTAATGTTCATTTTTAAAGTTTCTGCTACAATTACTTACAAAAACTACAGTAAACAATTAGTGTATATCAAATATATCATGGTATAAATAATGTTTTCTTTCTTCATCTTGCTACCCTTCCCAAAATTTATTACTGAATGTTATGTTTTATATCTATTAAATCCTATATTTAATCTTGTAACATATTTTATAATTTTTTTCCCCACTAAAAGCTGTATACAGGCCATATTTTACCTACCCAGCATTGCTCTTTTACATAATAATAATTCTAAAAATCACTACTTAGAACCTGCGGCCATTTCCATTAGCTTTTGTTCAGCAGCAAAAAAAAAAAAAAAAAAAAAAAAAAAAAAAGGAAACTTTTCTGGAACTTTCCAGAACTGACTGTATGAAAGCCACATGTTCAGTTTATTTTTTTAATTTAATGACAATGTGGTAAAGCTTTGAGGAAACAGAATAGCTTTGTAAAATATTCAGAAAAGTCAAGCAGATTAAAAGGCAGTTGGCTGGCCCTGGGAAGAAATTACTGTAAATGATAATTTTCCATAGGAAGGAAGAATGATTTTGATGTTTACCAAGTCTCATCAGAATCAAAACTTGTTTTTAAGTTCTAAGTTTAAGCCACATTCTTGTATTTCATGCTGCTAGTATAATATGAAGCATAGGTTTTTCTACACAAAAACGTAATTCCATGCTGAATTCAGGCTTGTTTTATAGGGTGGGTAAAGATCCTATTGAATTGAAAAAGATTGAATCTTCATCACTCAACCCTTATACCATGTCTGACTTGTGCAGAACTTTGTGTTGGAATCTCATGTGGTTGTCTGAACTACTGTGAATTGGTGATATCTTTCATGGATTGTGTTAAAATGTATAATTTTGTGTCATCTGTAAACACACCAAATGCTGCCAGTTGTAGTTTTATTAAACCTTAAAATATGTTTTTGTGGCTTTCATTCTCTAATCAGGTTAAGAAACGATTGCAGTTTAGTTCTGGGGCAGTTGTACTGCTTAGGAAGGAGATCTGTATATTTATTTTTGTGCAAATGCTACCGGGTTGCAGTGTATTGTCATAGTCCATATTGGGATTATACTTGTATCTTTTACATCTATACATTTTCAAATTGATCTGAAGAATTGTGTTATGTTTAATTATTTTAGGTCCGAAGAAGTGATTTTTTAACGCAAAATGTGGATGTTTGGACATTTAAGTACCCATTGCTTTTTAATGCAATTTTTGGTTTGGTATGTGTGTAATTTTATTACACATTTGATAAGAAAATGTATTTATGTGTCCTTATGCATTCAATTTCTGTAAACAAAATTACCCCAAAGATAGTGTGTAACATTTGTACCTGGGTACTTGTGAATGCATACAGATGGATTGGACTGAATCTCCTTCATTTTTTGATTATAACTTAATTCTAATAAGAAAAAACTCACATTTAAATGTGTTACTAGTAACTCCTTTAAAACTGTTCTGAGCATGCTGGTCTATATTGGAGGCTTGCTTCTGTTCTTTGTTGTCCTTGCTTCCTTGCGCGCTTTAAGACTTCACCGAGTCAGCAGTACCATTTATGACATTTTCGTTTTTGAATGGAGTGAATGGTTCCATAATCTTGCTTGTAAAAATGTCAGTCCATCACATAGCACATGGTGGTTTGTGTTGTTTACAATAAAATATGAATTCTGTATGTTGTTTCTGAGCTATTCCTGCAAATGTATGTAATAATGTTTCCTTGTAGAAGGGATTATCCTCATGGTTTATTGCATTATCATTAATGTAAAACACAATTTTTTGCTGTATTTCTTTGTTCAGCCTAAATCATGTTATGTTTTCAATGGCTAACAGTTTTATTCAAAAAAAAAAAAAGGCATAGATTACCTATTCCTTTAAACTGGAACATTTGGAAACATGATGTGTTCTAAAATTTTCTTTACTGTCCTCCATGACAATTTCCAGTATTAATCTTCTGCCAGTGGTAAAACGGTTACATTTTAAGACTGTCACTCACTGTTTTAACCCACTTCCTGTTGGTTGATGTTTTTTTTTCCTTTTCTATTTTATTACTATACAATGAAACCTTAGGGAAAGCCACATTTTTTCCCCTGGTCTTTTGATGCTAGACTAGAAAAGGAAATGTATTAACAGCCTATATAAAGAACAGGAAGCAGAGATGCTATAGGTTACTCTCTAACCTTGGCAAGGTTAGTAACTGCATATAATGTAGGTCGAGTGAGTTCACTGGAGTAGAAACACGCATCTATTATTTATAGGACACAGCCAATGCAATCTCTTATGTTGGATGGGTTTTTTTTTTTTTTAAAGAATTCCTGATTCAGTGTACTGTCTAGCTGTTGCTGTTTTCCCTCCAGAACATAAAATTGTCCTTAAGATGAAAATATCTGCAGTGCAAATATTCCCAAGGTCATACTGAACTGTACATTGGTTCAGGCTTTACAGATACAAATATTGCACTGATGCTTTGTATACATGTTTTACAATATAAAAATAGGCTTTTATTTTTTATGTACAAAACGTTGCAGCTAATATATCCTATAATACCTCCCTTACTAACCATTGTTTTCCTTTAACTATAGTTGTGTGTAATACTCTACATATATACTCTACATATACACTGCCATCCTGGGTGGGAAAATCTGTAGGTGGGTGGTGAAAAAGTGGGCAGGGCAACGCGCAACAAATTTAGTGTTCCCCCTTTTTTTATGCCATAGGTATCATTCCGTCAGCGATCTACCTCCCTCCTATACTTTCTTCTAAGTTTCTAATCTCTGTCTCTTAGTATGTCCTATTTTAACATTGTCTTTGTATTATACTTTTTAGTAACCACCGGGTGCACCTGGCCTAAAGGGGCTAAGGGGAACACTGCCTAGGATTCCACAAAAAGTTGACATCTATCACAGTGTCATCACTTACGTGAACAGTCTAGATTCATATTTAATTTCTGGGGAAATACAAGCTAGCATAAAGCTGGGTATTCTACTAACTGTTTTCCTGTTTTTTTTTTCTCCAAATTAGATTTCCAGTAAAAATCTCCCTAAGGTGTGTGAATATATGTATATGTGGTGCACTGGTGTAGGTAACCCTTTATGAATCTTTTGAGGCCCCTAAATTCCTAGATAACAAGACACCTGCTTCTTTGTGGATGTCTTGTAGTGACTCTGTTATAGAAAAACTGCTGCTTGATGAACTTTCAGAATATAACACTTCCAAGGGTTTCTTTTGCAATGGACCTGTTTGCACTATATGCCAATTACCAATGTTCTGAGCTCCAGCCAGGTAGGATCCATTGAAGTGTTAAAAGATGTGTTTTGTTATACTGGTAGGGAGGGATTTGTTTTTGATTTATTAGGCATGGCCATTGCTTTTGAAGAATGAGGCTTTCCTCTTCCTATATTTATTTGACAAGTTTTGAGTGGATCTATAACGAAAACCTGTCACGAGAGGAACCAGAGGTGCCATTCATGTCCCCTTTCTAAAAATGCACTTTATTACTTTAAGTCATTTGAGGTAAGTAAGTTCAGGAGTCTGTAACTGTATGTTTAGTCTTGGTCAGTGAAGTAAGAGGATTACCATGACAGCCAAGCAGCTAGCATTTTCAGAAGGAGAAGTCTGCAGTGGGCATGGTTGACAAGTTTACTTCTAACCATTCTTTTCATTAATAATATTCAAGTCAACGTAAACCCTTAACTTTTAATTTGCTGAAGCATTTTTATGTGTTTTAAAATTTTCCAGTGCTGTCCAAAAGTGCAATGTTTGTGTATGTATGTATGTTGTGTATGTATATTATGCAATTTGAGGCTAATAATAATAAAATCAGGGAATGCAAACCTTTTTACAGCCACTGTACACATAACTTCCTGTTTGTGGTATTTCCACAATGCAGTAGTAGTTCTTGTTCTAAAACACATTAATTAATAAATATTTACAGCATACCCTATGATTCATCCTAATGTTTGTTCCAGGCCAAAAAAGAAAATGGCAACATCACATACAGCAACTATGAGCCATCTTAGCTTTAGTAATATAAATATTAGTCATTTATTATGATATTGCAGCTCTGTTTTGTGTATTTTTTGTACTGGTTATTTTATGGTTTTGTGTAGTTTGCCTATTGACCTTTTGTGGTCAGATGTTGGGTTTTCTTGCAAATATCAAGTCTAGCTGAAGTAAATATTTAAACAAAGCAATCATACTTTGTTTTATGGTAGATAACATCTAATTATGACAAACGATTACCTAAGCTTCATTTTGTTTATGTTTGCTGTAAAGGTTGACATCAATTCACTTTTAATTAATATGTCTACATACTTTACAGTTGGTTAAGTACATTTGCATTTAAAGGATAACTTTGTGATTTAACTTCAACTTTTGGACTGATGGCCTTACTTTTCTTTACAAGCATACTTTGATACTATGCAGAATGTGTAGATGACTCCATGGCTTTACTGGCCAGGGGTAAAACATCAAAGCAACTCCCAACCATAACATTTCCACCACTGTGCTTTACGGTTGGCATGAACTTTTTCTCCTTAAATTCATTTTTTGGTTTGGTTTCCAAGCATGTCTACTGTTACTATGTCCATTCAACTTTATCTTTGTTTCAACTTATTTTTGAATCCTCTGTCCATGGCACATCGATCCAAAGATTTGGTCTTGAATGGTATTGAGTGGCAAACTGTAGTCTTGCTCTAGTATTCATGGACTGCAATGTCCTCACACATCTTCCGTTCTTCCCTCACTTTCTTTTAGTAGATACCTGCAGAAACTGTGGCAAGAAGTATCTGAGGGTCCTGTTATGGGTTCTTGCAGCAAATTGGCAGCTCATGGACTGAATTTCCTAGGCCAACCAGTCCTGGACTAGTAAGCAGTTGTTTGAAGTTGAGATTCTACCACTTTGCTTTATGTGGGTAATATGACCATGTTTTCCTTCAGGAGCACAATTCTGTTTCCCTTAGGAGATTATGTGAAGTGCTGTTGCAGACTTGTTTCTAAAAATTGCTTTTTTTCCTGGTTGGTTTTGGGATCCTCCCTGCCTTTTATACTTTGTGAATCACTGATCAATACTTGTGTCGTAGCTAGCTGCATATTGTTCCAGGTATGGGACTCAAACTACTGAAGTCAAAAGATCTTTACATGTAGGCAGTTAGCATTCTTTAGATTAAGTACAGCAATTGCATCTTTTAAAGTTTCTCAGTTTAGATTTGTTGAACTTCTTTTAGTTTTTTTAGACTCGTCACCCAAGTAAAGAGTTTCTGGAGAAAATTGCACCATTGTGGTATTATCATTACAGTCCCATAAATAAATAAAAATATGAAGCTTTGTTGTATTTGGAATACCTTAACTAAATAATGATGATTTAAAAGAAAAGGCTTTGGTGACCCTTTTTGAAACAAAAAATAGCTTTTTGTTATGTGATATTATAATAATGGTTGTATGAGAAGAGCTTGTCATGCACAATACATCTGGACTTTTAGATATATACAGGTTTATTCAAAGATCTGTAGATGTCTCATACTGAGCAATTGTTCATCAGATATCAATCATTACTCCTTCAGTGGGAGTATTGGATACCACCACATGCTACTTCTTGACTCATGAAGGGTTTTTTTACAAGCTGTTTTTAACATAATGATTTAATGATATATTGAAAACTGTGTTTCTGAGCACCAGAAGTGCATTGTATCCTTTAGTCTGTCCTTACAGGCCCATAAAAAAATCAACTATTGATTGCAAAATTTTCTCAAATTGGTCCTAGCTACCATTACCTGGATAATCAAATTTGTGAATGAAAATGACAGTATATGGATGATGCTTTTTCTGGCAGACTAGGTATTAAAAAACTTTTAAAAGAACCTTTATTTATAAACAGTACATAAAATACATAATTGTCATTCAAACATAATTGACTGGACAATAAGCAATATAATGCCCCGTAGGGAATTACAGAAAATATATGTACACAAAAGATGAAAATGACAGATTAACGATAGCATATTACATTGCATGGTTCTAAGTATTTGTGACTGTCATTTAGGGATCACTATTAAGGAAGTTTTAATAATTCTTGAAATAATAATGAATACTTTGTACCTGAAGTTAATTGTTAAATAAATTAAGTTATTGTAACCCCCCAATTCATGTTTTTTTCCGCTTAGCTGAGATTGAATCACTGCAGTTGAATTCAAAACAGGATTTGTGGTATAGACACATAGTAACTTATACATAGGAGGAATTGTGGTTAATCATGTAATACTGGCATAACAGGAATGCCTTGAATGTCCACATCCTTACAACAGTGTTCATACAGAATATGACTAACAAATGAAAAGGACTTTAACAAAGCATATCCAGAGCAATCAACTGAAAAATTCCAAGCTAATTCTACAGCACTCATTGTTTTACAGTCTTTGGGTATGGAGATAGTGTTTAATTTACTTTTGTATGCTTTCATAGTACAAGTATTTAAATTTTTTTTTTTTATACCCGTCAGTCCCGTCCCAGTGTCATCAACAAATTAATTCTTAATTATGTGGCTAGTCTAATACGTCATACTCAATAGGACATATTGCTTTTAACGCAAATAACTGGGAAGTCCCCAATGTCCCTGCAGCCAATGTACTCATCGAGTTGTTAAGCACTTGGTGGGGTGATTATGTCACCACTGTTTATTAGATACCCGGTGTTAAGGGACTTGTTTGCCCCACTTCCCACCTACAACCATCAGCCAATAGAAAGGCATGCCCACAGAATCCTTTACCAACCCAATATTAACATTAACCAGTGATATGTCACCAGCTCTTTCCGTGATTAACAACCTTTATTTGTACAGTGGCAATGGTGATGATGGGGACTTCTTCAAGAATTGTTTTCAAAGCAATAGTGTATAATATATTGGTCTACTCATGTGAGTAATAATAGATTATTTTGTGGTGCTTGAATAGAAAGCACAAGGTACACTAATAAATCTGTAAAATCCACTCATCATATTTGTTTATATCACTGGGATGCTAATCCCACTGCTCAGTTTTTTTGACAAAGCAAACTTGTATTTGATGAACTATAGTTTTGGTACCACGAAGTATTGAATTGTAACCCCTATATCATGACATGTTTTACATCACCAGATTCTTGCAAATACACAGCATTTTTAAATATAGTATGCACATGTGTGTGTCCTAAAATTTGTGTATGTGCTCTTCCCTAAGGCATTTTTATTATCTGAACAATAAGAATTTGCACCGTCGTCTCTACCTCTACAATCATGGTTTTTCCATTGGGCCTACATTTGGGCTGTAAATTCCCACGTTATAGAGACTTGTACTTCACATTGTTGCTGCTTATGTCAACTACCAGACTTCATGGCAGACGCCAAAACTGAGAACATTGTTTAGGTCAGACATTTGACATAGAGACAACTGTGATATTTAAGTCCTGACAAAATCTGATGTGTTGGGCTGAAATATAGTAAGTAAAGCTATATTCGAGAGTGAGAATAAATATACTAATTTATTTCTGAATATTTGGATTGTAATCATGAACGGTTCTTTAAGATACAGAAGGGAACCTAGGAGTCTGGAGCAATATTTTTGTTCTGCTAATAAACTTACTTTAGCTATAATGCTGGTGTGTCTTATTCATTGATGCAAAGTTTGATTTAATGCTGGCAGGTCACATTTATATATGCAAAGTGTCCATTTAGAAGGTTCATTTTGTGAACATGCACATTTTCATGTTTGCAGAAATTTTGTTTATAGTATTTATTTTCCCCAAATATTATTATATTTAGTTGAATTATTAGAGGATTGCATTGAGTAAGATGGCCATCGTTGGTGTGCTGTTTAGCGTAAAGCCCTTTGTGACACGCAACTTGTCATCTCAAATTACATTTTTATTACTGACCAATGATATAGTGTATGGAAAGAAAATCTAGAGATTTCCTTGCAAATAATTCCTAAGGCAGGGCAATGTTGTAAACATACATATGACCTGTCATATCTTATTTAAATGAGCATACAACATACAAACAAAACACTGGGCAACAATTAAATCTGGTAATAAAATATATTTAAAATAGGTATAAATAATATATATATATATATTGGTAATATAATATATTGGTAAAATAATATATATATATATATATATATTGGTTTTATATATTGATGGCAGAATAGATTTCAGCAGTTTTATCAATGTTCTAAAATTGTTCCAGTGGAACGGTTTCAGGTTTTTTAAAATTTAGCTACCATATTGGTGTCAATATGCTATCATAGTGTCATTTGGATTGTACAGCAATGTAATGTAGCTCATTGGTACTTTAAATCTGTTTAAATGTTATTGATGGCAGTTTGCCTAAAATCTCTGTAGATACCATCGCCATTTATTCAAGTTCTTACTCTTTGTTCTTTTCAGTGTATTTTAGGTATCGGAATTCCTGCTAAAATTTGTAAGCAATAAGTAGAACATTCTAAATAAAAATATAATTATGGCATATCAAGAATATTTTGTACTGCTTAGTATGGCAATAATGTCAGTAATAGTCCTGCAAATAAATGAATAGTAATATCCAGAAAGCAGATAGTTGAAATTGAGAATGACCTCAAAGCATTGGTGATTTCTCTTAACTGTTGTTTTTGTTATGGAGGACAAAATTCCCCTACTGCTCACTGCTAAATAAACCATCTGGCAACCTCTGGATGGGCACTAAAGCTTCACTGAATCCTGGTAGAAAATGTACCCCCCCCCCCCCCCCAATCTTCTACATTAAAGGCTATATAGGGAGATATAGGGAGCTGAAGGGATACATATATCCCTTCATCTTTACAAAGTAACTTATATAGGAGGGTGAGGTAAGGGTAGATGACCTTCCAACTCTTCTAGAAACTTCCAGACGAGACGAAACTATGACATATGTGAAGTAAAGGAGTTATGCATCCAAATTCATCCTGGAGGCACTCTTTAAAATGAACTAGTTCATATATATATATAGTAATTTTTATTAGTAACCATTTCCTCTTGAAAAGCTCACAGTACCCTGTAACATTGTTCACATGCTTTTTTCCTCTAGAAGGATAGACCAACTTTTATTCGGGCATCACCTAGACTTGGCAGCTGCTTTTTGGACTGACATTCTGAGCTCATAGTTGAAAAGTTTTCACTCCCTGGTGCCTATGCCATTCATATCTTCCACAAATGTTTGATGCAAATTAGCCCCCTTCTGCCCAATCCTACCTTGCTACTATTATTGACTTGCCACAGATTTACAGTG
Organism: Pyxicephalus adspersus; assembly: GCF_032062135.1. Taxonomy (NCBI): domain Eukaryota; kingdom Metazoa; phylum Chordata; class Amphibia; order Anura; family Pyxicephalidae; genus Pyxicephalus; species Pyxicephalus adspersus. The sequence continues at coordinate 115,721,283 of NC_092862.1, forward strand.
TACAGTCTGAATGATAACTAGGGTAGATACGCCTGCTTGCTGAAGACATTGAGCCTGATTTATTAAAGCTCTACAAGGCTCGAGTATACACTCTAATCAGGGAAGCTGAGTGATTCAGCAAACCTGGAATGTACTTCTTAACCTTTCTGGCGGTGTGAAAATGGAAGAGGAACTAAAATGAAAACTGCAAAAAAAAAATAAACTTACCTTTAATCCCGCAGGGCAGTTTGATTGCTCCGGGGGTGTCCCGCATCAGGTCCCGATATTAGACCCGGAGCCGGCGCTCCAGGTGCCGCCATCTTCTGCTCTTGTTCCTGGTTCTTCATCCTACGTCACCCAACCTAGGCACAAGATCGGGTGATTTAGGATGAAAAAAAATTTGCCGATCTCACTGCTCATGTGTGAGATCAGCAAATTTTTTTGTTCCAGCGAGAAGGCTCCTTCTGCGCATGCCCGAGATGCTCTTTAACAATTTAACAAAGAATTTAACAAAGGGTGTTGCACTTAAAAAAACAAACAAAAAAAAAAACAAATTTTATTTTACATAAGAGGGTTGTCTACCCTTTTATGTAAACTAAAATTTCTGAGTTAGGTTATGCTTTAAGTATTTTTAAATGTAAAAGCTGTACATTTAAAAATACTTAGTTACTGCTTTTGGTATGGATAATTCACACCAAGCCACACTCGGGATTACCGCTAGGGAGGTTTAAAGTCATTTGCTTTTTGTTAGTATATGTTTTCAATTCTAGACCAGATTCATTCCAAGTTTGTTGGATCACCCAGCTTCACTGATGAAAGTGTATCCTCTCAAGCCTTGGAGAACTTTAATAAATCCGGCCCCTCTTCTCAACAGAGACAAAGTCATTTAACTGGAGAGTGAACAATATCCAATTGCTATATATCAAATTTGCATTTAGGTGTTACTTGAATAAAGATTTAAATTTAGTACTAATTTAAATGCACATTAACGTGTACTGTTAGATGTTTGAACTTCTATTTTCAGTTACTTATTTTTACTTTTCTATTACATTTTGTATCTTAATGCTGCAGAAAAAAGCTGTGAATTCGTGAATTCGAACTGTTTATATCCCATTTTTAAATTTACATAAGACTAGTTAAAACAATTTAAAAAGTAAGTTTACATACATTTTTTTCTGTTCTGCCTTTGATATTTCACAATCCTTATTTAATAGTAGGTACAGCTATGTGTTACACGTTGATGACTACATAAAACAAACTAGAGAAGCTTGCGTGATTAATCTTGGATACATTGAACTTTTGACCTTTAGATTATGAAATTGTTTGAGTATACTTTGTAATGTTAATGCTCCAACCTGTTTGGGAAAATTTTCATGGCCATGCCAAATGTTAATATAATTTTTTAGTGAAATTTTTTTTCCTTGCTAAGAGTTTTGGGTTTATCATAAATAATTACTGCTTAGTAGTTATAGTGGAGCTTCATTCACACATTTTATTAGGTTGTTTTTTTTATATCCTATTAGGTTGTTTTTACATATCTTTTGTCACGTTACACATTCTGAAAGCACACTGAGGTCATTTTATTTTTATTTTTAATTTTTTTATTTATAAAAGATGGTACTGTTGTCAGTGAAGACACTTTTATTGGTTCCTCGGTAATGTTTACTGGCCCCTTTATTCTGCATTACAGGTGAATTCCATCATGGACAAAAAAATTATTCACTAAACCTAAGGTCAAGTTGTGTAAATCTGATATATTTTTTGTGAACTGCAGCAATGCCTTCTTTCAAGATTGCATGTCAGTTATCAGAAAAAAAAAACATTTTCCGTAAAAAAAAAAAAAAAAAGATCAGTATTGGATTAGTGCTGTGTTTATAATAGCTACATACCTCATGTTTGTACTACCAAGTTTAACCAGTTTGGTGGAAATTGGTGGAAGATGTTCTAGTAATAAAGATTTGAAAAATAATGTAACCCATAACAGCCAGACATAGCTGCTTGTAGCCAGAAGCATTTAGGTAAAACCATTGTACTTGCCTATTCCCATTTCGTGGTAGGGCACCGCCATCTTCCTTCTTTTTTTCTTCCTGGTGATGATCTTGGTCCATTTTTATTGACTATTCCTGGATGGCCTCATGCGTTCATTTACTTCCGGCATGTGCAAGGGAAGCCAGGATTGCCTGGTACCAAATTTGACAGCTGTGCAGCAATCAGGCAGGTAAGAAAAGTTTTTTGCAGAAGGGACATTACCTTTCAATTTCTGCAAAACTCACCTACCTGATTATATATTTTTCTAAGTGGGACTTTATTTTCATTTTAAGGGTGGAATTTGGTTGGTTTGTTTTGGATACTGCTTTTTCTCATCTTCATTTAAAGACACCCATGGATTTAGTAAATTTATCATAATTAGGACCATATACCCCCCTCTCTAGCACCTTTTCTAAGACCTGTACTTGTCTCTGCTCTGATTCATGCAACACCAGAGATCAATTATAGCTAACCATTTAGGAAAAAAATCAGGTATCCTTTTTTGATCCCTAAAGTGTTTTGAATACTTTTCTTTCCTAAGCTATTCAAATAATAATATATGGAGAATAGTTTAAATGTAATTAGTACACGTATGTAGCATTTTTTAAAAATGTTTTTAAATAATTGTGCGGACCATAGTCATTGTTCATTTATTCATTTGAATATTGTTTTAGGTAGATGGGTGCTTACAGAACCCTTTTAGGTGGGTTACTAGAACTCAACACAAAATGTTCTTTTGAGAAACATAAATACTTGTAATTACATGCTAAGTAAGAATTAGTGCAAAATGTAAACTCTGTCAATAAATAAAATATAATGTTGGTAGGCTTTCTGTATATGAAGCTAAAGTGCTAACATAATTTTAAGAACCCTTCCTGACAAAAATTTTGTATTCAGCCTAAATATTCATCTTGAAGTGTGAACTCTTTAGTTGTTTTATAGCGAACAGCAGAAAAGGGTTAGAACCCCCTTAGGTTTTATTGCTGTCTGTTTCCCTGACAGTCCCAGTGACAATCTTGTGTTTATATTTTCACACCATGCACTTCTGGTTCCTGTCCTTCTAAACAGTGTCTGAGCGGTAGAAATCTTTGGCGAATCTGAGAGCTAATAGAACACCAAGTGGGTCTTTTAAATGCTGTAAGTAAGCCAAATGAAGAAATATTTCTAAAATCAGCTTCACTGGTCTGCCTTACACTCGGGTTTAAACCATTTACAGTGCAAATGCTGCAGTATTTGCTCAAAAGGCTTTGTTAACATTCTTAAGAATGTTCTATGAATAAGGGTAGTATTTTCTATTCTAATTATTGAGCCTTTTGCAGGTAACATACGGTTGGCCGCTAATTATCTTAGTAACCTTCCTTAAAGCCAATCATGTTTACATTGACATTAGTTCATAATCACCTCCCAATGGACCCATTCTATAAACATACTTCCCTTCACTGGCAAGGAACATATTGAGAAGTAATGTTATTATCAATCTTCACATTGAACATTCGATCGCCACCAGTCACACAATCTGAATTAAAGATCCTTTTGAATGATTGTTGAGCGTATTTGCTACTTTTGTAATCCATCCATTTATTTGTCATCTCACTGGAAAATGAGAGGAAATATGAATTGCAGAGCTGGAGGAAATATCTGTCATGTGTATTAATTCTTTGCTATGTTGAGAGAAAATAAGCAGAGTTAAAATCGGAACTCGGAAATGTGACTTTACCTTGATAGCTGTGTAGTTGTTTTATTTTTACTGTACATAGGTTACACTACAGGAAATAGATTCCTTCAAAGTGCAACAGAGCAACCTTTAACCCCTTCTACTCCTCGAGTGTCTTCAGTTCTCACAGTGTGTGAATGTTTACTTTGTCCTTTCATAGTATTGTGAACACTTTATCTACTATGTTAACTGGAAATATACATTGAAACACACCTAGTAGGTTTTTTTTCTGTTGACACAAGAACCTGATTTTGTGTCCTTGTTTTGGAATATATGGTTCCTTTTTTTTTTTTTTTTTTTTAGTCCTTCTGTTGGTGTATTTAGGCTCATGAAGTGTTGAAACATGTCTAACAGATTGGGAAGTATAAAGCTGAAAAAAACCTACCATGTTCATATGATAACTCACCTGCAGTAAAAAAATAGCCATTTATTAATGTAAAACTCTGTACAGACTTCTTATTAACATTGCTCAAATTTTCATTTGTAACATTGGAACAAACACTGTACATAAAGGCTTAATAGTGTATATTGTTCAATAGAGAGGTAAGGATGAATGGGAGGCACTGCACTTTATCCTTTGCATTTGCTAGATAATAGCATTAGCAGTTTTTCCAATAACCAGATTTGTCGGGCACCTTTTGGTTCCTTCTTTTGGGTGGTATGTTTGCTTGCTATATTTTCTAGCAGTGGGGTTGGAAGCAATTTAAAAGAAATTGCCATTAAGTTTCTTTGTTCAGGCAATTCTTATTATGGGAGGACAACTGTCTCCCGATTATGCTCCTGCGTTGTTACCCTTGTGGCTATGTTGGGGACCAGTGGCTACCATGCAGTGACATATTGTGTAGGGGTTGCCCACCATTATCATTGCCAGAAAGATGCTGCTGAGCAATGTTCAGCTGATGGCGATTGGAGTACATGTAGACAGAAAACAGCTCAGAAGATTTGAGATCAGTAGCACTGTTTATGGTACACGGCTTTAGTAAATCAATTCCATCCAGTTCAGAGTTTAGATATACTTTAGAATTATTTCATATTAGAAAAATTTGATATTTATTTTGCTTGTCTATATTTCCTCTTTCCTTCATGCGCAGGTGCTTTTTTTATCTCCTACAGCCTTCCTGAGTAGAATATGCTGTTAAAAATGTGGTGAATTGCTAAGCCGTGCTTTATTCCCCAAAGTGTTAAAAAATTTATGGTGTTGATACAACAATATTAAGAGACTGCTGCTGCTACAGGCCTCTGCTACAAGTATTTTATATCTGCCTTGTATAATGATTCATTTGTGTTAGACTATTCCAGTTCTCTATATTTTATCATTTGTGGTGCAAACTGCACTAAAAAACAATCCAACGAGCAAAGTCTAACAGTAACTATTGTTTTGCACCTATTATCATAACATTTATGTTTTAGAACTGGGCCATTTCACATACACCTCTGTCTTTCATAGAGAAACCAGCATCTATTTAAGCAAAATACAAGGGCCTGTGAGCAGGTACCACATCCCATGTATAACAATGATATAATACATACAATACATACATATCTATGAGTATGCCAACACATCGGAAAAACATACATGTTCATTGTCAGATTCATTAACGTACTCATTTATTTTTGGTGACTGCAAACATCATTGGAACAGTATTCAAATAGAAATCAAAATCAAAATAGGTGCCCCCACAGTCGGTCACAAACAGAAATCATCCCTATAAATGCCAATATCAGATATCACCCAGTTTGAGATAAAAGTAGGTTTCAGGTGACGTCAGTTTTCTATGACTGGCCAAATAAAAAGTATTCCATCCTTATTCTGATTATATGGAGTAAGTCTTTGGCTGCCTACTCAATTTAGATTTTTGTTGTTGGAAAGGTTCTGAAAAGGGGAGGAGGAGAATGAGCGAGTGCCACCCCGCTGTACTCTCCCCTCTTCACTTGCATTGCGGTCAATCAGCGTTTGTGGATCTGTCAGAACAGATCCGTGAATGGCATCGGATCCCCACTGTACACACGTCAGATTCTCGTCCAATACTAGCCCTAAGGCGATAACCGAACGAGAATCATCTGACGTGTACGTAGCATTTGGTACTAAGTGTTTACCTTTACTTGTATGTCTGTGTGCATGTAAATAGCTTAAGGTTAATATTTTCATAAAAACATATTTTAAACTTGTTCCCAGTGTGTGCATGTATGTGTGTGCATACCACATTATTGTAACCACTCTATTAGGTACACTTTACACACAAGCAATTGAACAGGTGTACCTAATAAAGTGGCCAGTAAGTATGTATGTGTAAGGACGGGGGTTGCGTCCTAAGGCAAAAAAAAAAAAAAAAAAGAAAGCACGGCAATAAAACTACAAGCTTCAATGGATCCTTTCTTAAACACAAAATTAATAGTCTAGATGCTAAACAATCAGTGAAATTTTGTAAATTATTTTTATTGGTTGGAATGAAATTTCCCCTGTGAGTTTTTTTTCTTTTTTTTTACAATATCAGTTCAAGATTTTTATCAGTTTACATTTATTTGTTCCCACAATGACACAAATCACATTTATCTGCTAAATCCATAGTATTTTGTATATGAATTTCCATATTCTTCTAAAAATAGCCACATAATTTAATTATTTTTAAAACCTACTGCATAACCTTTCTGACAAAAATCTGCACTTAACAATCGCCTTGTCTTTCTGAGCTCTAAATTATGAGTCAGACATGAGTCTCGTTTATTGATGTGTTTCTCACTGTGCATCATGTTTAGTGAAAAGCTTCTGTGAACTCTGATATGCTCTGGGCAATTGAGGCAAAAATGTATTGCTATAATTGTCAGTTTGGTAATTGTGCTATCAATAATTGCTAAGTAGAGATTTTCTGATATTGCATTATTGGATAATGCCTTCTTTTATAGTTAACTAGAAAAAAAAAGCTGTTTTGATGACAGTTGTATATTGAGCAAGATTCTGCCTAATAAGTTTGGATAAAAATAAGTCATGATTCAATAGCTTGTAGAACAAGCTTTATCAGTAATAACTTGTTCAGTCTTTTTAAAATTCTACCTTCATTTTTTATTTTAAACCAATATGCAAAATCTCAGAATTGTTCACATGACTGTGTATACATGTATGTCTGTGTATTTGACCAAGGCATCTGCTAATTGTATTTTTAGAAAATCAGAATTTTGTTTTATTTTGCAGAACTTCACACATTTTTCAGGGGGAATTCTACTGTGAATTTTACTTGTCACCATTTTATGCTGCATTTTTATACCCTTTTGGTTTTCCCTAAGGAAAAAAAAAAGCTTTTTGCTGTTTATAAATAACACGTGCAAATTATGTACTTTACATAGTAATGTTAACTTTAAAGTGTGTGCTTGCCATTTGTAAGAGGAAAGAAATTGGGCTTGTAAAACACAAAAGAATGGACATGAAATGGAAATATGGTTTCCCTAAATGTATGTCCATTTTTGTGTACACAGATAATATTTAAATACAAATAGACAAAAATACTACTATTACAGTTCTTCCTGCAGCATTGCGGAGAAGACTTGGTAAGACTGTAAAAATTTCTGTATTAAATAGGCCCCACAGTTTTATGCAGTCTTATTAATTATAATGTTTTATTTATAAAGCACGAACATAATATGCTAAACTCTACAATAAATTTGAGCTGCTGTTGACAAACCTCTATACATAACAACTACAACTTATGACACCAGAAAAGAGGGCACAGTTCATGGAATAATTCAGCCACACAAAATATATACTCGTGTTTTTTATGGATTCTGAAACTTTACCCACCTGGTGGTATCTCATTCCTTTATAGCAATAGCAGGATCTATGTACTTAAATCTTTGTATTTCTACATGTTTTAATGGTCCCCTTCTTTGTGGATAGAGAATGGAACAACATTTGATGTGGGTCACACCTGGAATTCCATCAAGTAACTCAGCCCACCACACTTCACCTATAACTGAAATGTCAGTTTTTGATGAAAACTCTTTAGGATTTCAGTTTTTGGCTATTTTTTGTCTGTTACTTCTACATTCCTGCAGGGAATAATTTTTTCTTTTGCGTTCCATTTAAATATCCCGTGCACAGTTTACATAGATTGTATTTTGATCTTATAATAAATGCAATAACACATGTTCTTGAAGTTGCTGTGATTCTTAATTGAACATAGTATTAACCCATCTGTATTTATTTCACAGTTGCACTAAAAGGTTCAAAGACAGATGGCAATGGAATAGGTGACAATCGGAGAACAATTAAACCAGGAGAAGATCTGCGATCAATAGAAGGAGAACTGTTGTTACAAGTAGGTTTTTGGAAATATACAGTAGCCTTTTTGGTAATCAGGCTGTTTGGTGGAAACTAAATTTGTTGGTGTCTCTTTTGTCAAAGTGCGATCTCCCAGTGCGTTTTCCCCCCCTAGTTTTGGGCTCGCTTTAAGCACCACCACATCAAACAAAATGTAAAGTACATTGGTAAATGTTTATAACTGTATATAAAAGGTTGTAAGCTTGCCCTTGAACAGAAATCATTTTTTACACTGTGTTATTAACTGCTAGTACTGATAGAAATAAGAACATTGTCCAGTTTTTTTACTAATCCTTTAGTCTGAGTAATGAACTGAAACAAGTATTCACAGCAGCAGTTCTGACTTTATATGCTTCATACTTGTTCTACGTCTGGAATTCAGTAGATTTTGGTTACAGATATATTTTGATTGCATTGGTGCTATGCTGATTAACACACTATTCATGACAAAAGAGGAAAATCTAGTTGTCTAGATCATACTCTTTAATACTAATTCAGCATATAACCCAAGTAAGTTTGCAGAAAAAAATTGTCCCTGCCTTTCCTTATCTATATGCTTGTTCTTGGTTAGCAGCTCAAAAATATTGGCAGTAGTTAGCATAGCCAGGCAACTTTCTATATATATATATATATATATATATATATATATATAGATTATATATTGATTAACCATAAAAAAAACCCTCTGCCAGTGCTAATAAGACCTTTTAAAATACCATGACTCCCCCTCATAGTCTAGCTCTTAGCACTTACATACAACCTGTTGCCCAGACCATTTGGAGGTATTTCTAAACTTTTGCAAATACCAAGAATAATAAATTCAGTACTGGCACTGGAAATTCTGAAAAGTTTTAATGAATGCTATAATAGACTTATGAGAAATATTACATTTGGATTTGTGTTCTTGTAAGTTTAGTTCCTCTTTAATGGGCATTGGTTTTAATTTGCAGTCAATCTATTGTTCTACATAATTTAGTTCATTCTACAGTTTTATTGTTAAAAAAAAAGAATCTTTATGAGTTAAACTCAGTTTACTATGGCTTCAAAGCAAATTACTTAGAACATTTAATTGCTTTAAAAACAGAAAAGGAACATGACATTTTAAAGGATAATCCCTTTCAACAGTTTTGGATGGATGAAAAACATTGCTACATTTTCCTAGCTTTGTTAACTCAAGTTATGTTGTCTAAAAGTGGCATGTCAGGACTTTTCCATCTTTTTACATTTATGTTTGTTTAGAATGGATGTTTGAAGTTTTCTAAGCCATAGGTACATTTTAATTACATTATCTGTATAGTACTATGTAAAGTTGTAACAGAAAGCTCTACTGCTACTAATTTAATAAACCATTATTTGGTCTTCCATCTGTTAAAGTTCTGATGAACTTCTTCTGCTTACCTGTGCCTACTTATATTACTTCTGCTTATAATTTGAGGAAATAAAGCTACATTTTGAATGATTTTCTACATCTGCCACAATGATTTATAAGTTTTCAGTTCCTTTTAGCTAGTTTAGCATCCTTAAAGAAGTTCTTGTTGAATGATCTGTACCTGGGTGCTTAGCATTTTTGGTTTTCAATCTGTTTATGCTTGTAATGTCTGGTTCTGAATATACATACTTCAGTGGACATATTGGGCCTGATTTATTAAAGCTCTCCAAGGCTGGAGAGAATACACTTTCACCAGTGAAGCTAGGTGATCAAGCAAACCTGGAATGGATTTCTTCAATGTCATTTGCTATTTGCTAGCAAATGCTTGGAATCCAGGACCAGATATATCCCAGGTTTGTTGGATCACCCAGCTTCACTGGTGAAAGTGTATTCTCTCCAGCCTTGAGAGCTTTAATAAATTAGGGCCATTGTGTAGATTTAGATAGATTGTGTAGATAGAAAGGAAAGAAAGAGGTTTAAGGCTCAGAGTTTTTGTGCAAAAAGTCAAGTGTGTATTTTGTAGCTAATACATACAACAGTGGTACAAAGTAATTTTTTCCACCATATATCCAATTGTCTGTTACCGTCACAGGGTTTGGATATTTTTCCTAGACATAATTTTCCTAAAGTTCATACAATATATTGTTGAAAACAAAAAGAGGACCTGTAGTGGTCACACAATTACCGACGTGTTTCAACAATTATAGGCTTCCTCAGGGGTATGTGGTTGCAGAGATTGTATGATTTCTATGTTGTATAGATACAAAATATATAGCATCAACATTTGCAATATCATACAGTAATGTTTTAAATCTTTTGCATTATTTGTAAAGATATTTGACACCTGATCATAGTTTACATGGTACTAGATGGAATATATTATACATCGGTAACAAACATGATTAGAAAGAATAATAATATTGACATTTTAGTACAAAGTATGTTAGTTTTTTCTAATGATAACTATATATTAGGACTAATATTAGGATATATTATTATATTAGGACTGATTGTGAAATAGGTGTCGAAAAAATTGACGACATGTTTAGTAAGAGGTGGCTCTACAAAACGTACTCTAAGCAAAGATAAGAGCCAACACCCACCAACAAGTTATACTTCAGTGCACTTCAGGCCATCCCTTAAGTTCATGTCATAGATGGATTTCTGAATAAAAGGATTTCTCCATGTTCTGGAGTTTTAGTGAGCATTAAAAAACAATATTGCTTTCGTGTTTAAGTTTATAGCATTGTATTTTACAGATGTACGGTGATATGCAGGAGAATTTTAACAATTTTATTCTGTGGAATACGAGGATTTTTCAGCACTATACAGAATTGCAGCAATTACAATTCTCATTATGTTTTACATTTTAACTTCCAAGTTTTAACATAGGTACTGCATTTTCACATCTACTGCATAGCAGACATCCAAATGCTTGTACTAGCTACATTATTACGAGCTAAGCATGGCAGTTATAAGGTTAAAATGTCATCATACAAATTCTCCACACTACAGACTTTCTTTAAATTGGCCATGACCCATCTTTCATTTGGCGAAGTATAAGCTGGCTGTTTTATTGATCATTTGGGAGTATTGTTTTGGGATGTGAGTATCTGTAGACCAAGATGGATCTTTTGATGGAGGTAATAATATGGATAATTTTAAAGCTTTCTTTCTCATCCATGGTTCTGTGGAACCCTAGGTTTCTTCTAGAGGTTGCCAGGGGTTTCTTGAGCAATGAGCAATCTGTGCCTCTCAAGTCCTTTTAAATGACACCAATGGTCTTTTTGGCTATTTGTAAAGGTGCCAGCCTTTCTTCCCACTGACTCTCATAAACTGTCAGCTGTGGATATAGCAATCATAGCAGGGGAGTAATAAAGACTTAAAAGTTATTATAAGGGCTCCCCCATGTTAAAATAGTCGAGAAAGACTGAATAGGCTGAATACCTCAAACATACCAGGAAAAGGTTCATTATGTAGTAATACAATTTTTCCTAATAATAAGAATAATAAGAAAAAAAAAAAAAAAAGATTAATTGACAATTTTTAAAATCAGACGTATTCTGTACAAGTAAAGCATATTAGATCTGCAGCTAAAGACATACAGTACATGTTAAAAGCAGATAATAATTTTAATTTATTGCATTAGTTCTTTTCAGTGCTCAACTTGTTATTTACACATGATTGCAGTTGTCTTTGAATTTTATAATATTGTTTAGTATTTTCCACTAAACCCTAATTTACTTACTTTTTATAAATCATTATAGTTTTCAGAGCTAGTTTGGATAAACATATTTATAATTTAGGTGGATGGTGGAGGTAATGACAAATGTATGCAGGAAAATAACAGTTTTGCCACAAAAATAGCATACATGAATGTAAACTGCAAAAATGTCGTCTGCATTTTAATTGATGATTTAGTACCTCAGCTACACTTATCCTTTGCCTTTTCCCCCAGTTTTTCTAAATACATTATTTTTATCCACAAAGGTATTATACAATATTGTCTTTATAGGAGATCATAAAAAAATAATATAATATATGATTGAAAAAAAAAGAATTGTGCAATATCATCTATGCCAGTTTTTACACAAATAAATCACAATTAAATTAGATTATCAGGTAATCTGTTCTTTGAAGCAACTATTTAATGTTGCAAGTAAAGTTTCCCCAAATATGGGAATTCCAATGTATGGCTTGAGGCAGTTCTAGAACATTTACACTGTCAATACCCAAGACTGATACATTGTAAACTTAGCCATTGGAGCCTTTTCCATGCACCACTAATGCTGCAGTATATGTCTTGAAACCAGAACCAAATGACCCAATACAGTGCGGAAAGAAGCTTTTGCTTTTCTTGTGGTGATGCTGCAGTTCTTTTGGCCTGAATTTCCCAGGACATGCTGATTGCATAGCCAGTAACACTCTGCACCTATATCCATATTTTAGAAAACATTACCTTTGCATTAAAAACAATAAATACCTGTAAACAATATACAAATACAAACCTGTATTGCCAATGACAGAGGTTGCAGGTCCTCAAAGGCACACTTCATCACCATATTTCAAGCTTTTGGGGGCTGCCACCATCACCTCATTGTTCCCGCCACACTTCACCGCCTCAGGAACAATACCAGACCCCAGAAGCAGACCTCTTTACCTACCTCACCTCTTATACAACTCCACCAGAAACACCACAACTGAGGTACTCCGCAACACCAAGAATGACACCCTCCAGAACTGCCCTCGAGGACCTCTTAATCGCCAGCCCATAGGGTTGGGAGGATAGTTGCCCCCCATGTTTGCCTTCTGCCCAGGCATTTCTTTTTGAGCTCCAGGCTCCCCTTTCCAGGAATTAGGTTTTCTGCCACTTTAAGATCAATAAGAGATAAAGGTTCAAGTTGCTTTTCACATATTCTTTGTTTAGAAAGCTCATCACTTTTTATATTTACTTGGGTCATACCAGAGGTCTTTTTTAAGGTGATAATTTTTAAACCGTAAAACTGTTCTATTTGGTTTTTAGTTATTCTTATTCCAGGAAGTTAATCTGAGCAAGTAAATGTACTGCCAATTTTTACATGTTTTGTTTGTTATCAACAAGGCATAGGCCATGTTGATTGTATGCACAGATAAATGCATTTTCCGTGACTTATCACTAAAGGAGCCGTTTTGTCTATTTGTTTGCTGAGAGAGAGCCCTGTCCAAATCAGATTCTGTCCCGTCCTATGTTTATTGAACAAATTAAACTTTGTTCTTTACATTCTTACCAAAATCATGGGCTAGACTGTACTACACAAGTTCTTAAAGTTACACATCTGGCAATACATTAAAACCAAACTATCCTTTTATAACGCAAAAGCTCAAATATTGAAACCTGACTATGGTGCGGTAATGAACATTCGAAAAACAATGTGTTATGTTACTCAACTAGATGGTCTCCCTGCTGCTGTGCTTGTTATTCTCCACTACTTCAGTGTTTCAGCTCTTTTGGCTACATAGCCATAGATCATATGCTTTCTACACCACTTCTCTTTTTATGCATCATTATGTCCCTATAGTTTTATAAGATCATCATTGCACAAAACAATGTGACTCCTCCCTGTCTTGCCCTATGTTCTCCCTTTTTTGTTTTGGTAACAGCTGCATTTTTTAAAACAAGTGAGAGGAAGCAAAAATCAGAAGGAAGGAAGGATTAGGAAGGGATAGTATCATCCTACTACTCATCCAGTTTTTGACAAAGAATTAAAACTTTCTGTAAGAGAATTATTACATAACTTCCTGTATATTGTAGAACCCCCTTAAAATGATAATGTGTTTTACAGATTTGGGGGTATACTTGCATGAGCAATTTAACTTGTAATTTCAGAACATGTGCATACAATCATGTGTATCATTAATGTATACAATCATGGCCAAAAATTATGGCACCTACATCTACCTGCATCTACCTATGTTGGAAAATGCAATTACAAATGGTTTTGTATTGTCATGTTTCTTACTTTTGTTGGCACTGGAAGAACAGTATGGAAATATGAAAATTCCCACTTGCAACCAGTTAAATTTGGGGAAATGTTGTTACACATTAAGCACGGAGAAAATAAAGAAGAGCAAAGAATTGTCCCAGGATTTAGGAAGCAAAATTATGGAAAAGCATGGACAATCCCAAGACTTACAAGTCCATCTCCAGAAATCTTGATGTTCCTGTATCCACTGTGCACAACATAGTAAAGAAGTTTACAGCCCATGACACTGTAGCTAATCTCTCAGGATGTGGACGAAAGAGAAAGATTAATAACATGTTACAACAGAATTGTTCGAATGGTGGATAAAGAACCTCTATCAACTTCCAAAATTTTCAAGCTGACCTGCAGGCACAGGGTACAACAGTGTCTGCTCGCACTATTCGTCACCTTAAGAATGAAAAGGGACACTATAGCAGGAGACCCAGGAGGGCCCCACTTCTGACACAGAAACATAAACAAGCCAGATTGGAGTTTGCTAAAACTGACCTATAGAAGGCACAGTCCTGGGAGAATGTCCTCTGGATAAATAGGACAAAAAATACAGCTGTACTTTCCTGTGGTAGTTCTACTTGTGTGACAAGTTTTTAATTGACTTCTGTCTAGAGCGGCCTTTCCTAACCCAGGTTCTGTGGAATCAAAAGGTTCTTCCACAGGTTGCTAGTCAAAAAATTGACCTATTTAATGATGTCTGTATAGTTCAGGGGCCAACACCACTAGGAAGAGCCAACAGCAGACTCTTAGAATGTTTTTAAAAGTGTTTATAAAGGTTTCATTCTCAACAGCATTATAGGGAGGCATTCTTTGCACTGGCCAACAGTTTAGAAGATTTTCTTTCCCAATGTTTAAAGTTGGTTTTATTATGAGCTCCCGGAGACCTGAAAGTTACTTCAAGGATTCCGCAGATGTAAAAAAGTTAAGAATTGCTCGTCTAGAGTTTGTGGACTACTATTTACAATGTAAAAATCCTACAAAAAATACTACATAGTAGACAGCAATATCAAAAAAGTTTCCCTAATATTCATTGTGTTATCACAGGATAGGCCATTCAATAATTGAGCAGATTGGCTAAAAGTGTTCCAGTTTGCTGGAAGTTTTTGACTGAATCTCTTTAATATTTTATCACAGATCCTAAAATACACATTTTATTTAATTTTAAAGTTAGCACTTTGCCAACATTTTTATGAAGTTTTGAATCAGTGATGGCAAAACAAATGGAATAGTTCTGGAAGAGATTTGAATTACTGCACTAAATATGGGACTAAGCATGACCTAAAACCTGTTAGTATCTGGTGGGCTGCCACTGGTTACCAATTGCACATTACTGGATTACATTGTTTTGTTCTTGGTTATTTCTAATTTTTGCTTAACCAGATATAGGTTTCCTGGAATCCCAGAAATAAATGTTGAGCTTTATGAAACACACTTGCCTGCACATTGGTACTAGTATTAGTTTTGGCACCCACTTCCCCAAAACGCTTAGGAAAGTATCTGTTCTTTGTGCTGGTATGGTGAACATAGTTTTTGGAACACAGTTATATTTGAAAACCTAGGTTCAAATAGATTTCAAAGTTCAAGGTGAATTTGCAGGGATACTGTTCTATAGAACTTTTGGCAGGGCACAGCTCAACATTTCTGAAGACAAAAATCTCTCTTTTTTATATGCTGTATATGCTATGTTTAAAGTAAATGGTAGGTTTCTACACATTAAACTATGGTAAGAAAATTTATTGTATCATTTTATCTCTTTCAGGCACTCAATGGATTTGTCCTGGTGGTTGCTTCAGATGGCCTTGTCTTTTTCGCTTCATCCACAATTCAGGATTATCTTGGGTTTCAGCAAGTAGGTGTATCTCTCATATCATTATTCATCTGAACCTGTCATTTTGGCTTGCACCCATTATTAAAATATTTTTAGGGGTTTAGTTAAGGTTACCAAAATTCCACTATTTGCAGGAATTTCACCCGTATTTGTAGAGCTGTCCCAGATACAAGCTGTGTTTGCTTAAGTCTGGGTGTTATCAGCTACCTCTTTTTGCACTGCAGTACTTCTTTGGTTTAGTACAAGAAATTTAGTTCAGTTGTTGCTTCAAGACTAATATAATTTACATTAACTATAGGTATATGGATGAATGTTGTAATTTGGTATAAGGTATAAGTTAGGCTGGCTATAGATAGGCAGATGTCTCCTAAAGAATAACAACTGGGAAGATTACCTTCCTAAAAGTGAAAGCCACCACTGTTTCTTGTCCGAATAGTCTGAAAGTTCTCTCTTCTTATTCAGAAGAAAGAAGGATTACCCAGGCAAGAGAAAGATTTTTTTTCTACCAACTCTAAAATCTCTGTAAGCCTTACCAGATACTAATTAGAAGTGCTCATGATCACATCATGTAACCCTGAAAGACCTGATCCTCACTTCAGTGTCATATTAGGAAACAGATGAGGTCATTTATGTCCACATCTTCATCATGTCATATGTAACAGACTTATACAAGACCTGAACAGATGGGTTATTGAAGTTCAATGAAAATACACATTGCAGAATTGGTTTGGGCCCCAGTCTACTTTATATTATTAAAATTAGAGTGCAGAAATAAATATCCAACCCCTAATTAGGTGTTAAAATGAAACTAAACATTTTGCATGACTAACACTGGAGCCAGAAATGTGTGAACCTTTGATATTCAATTATTTCCGATTTTGGACAAAGTAAATATGTTTTCTCAATTTACTAATAGTAGGATTTGTCATTCACTATGAATATACAAGGTGTGTCTATTATATTTCAAAAGCAAATGTAAGCAAAAGTCTTTTATTCTTCCTTCATTTACTACAAATAAAAAGTGTGGAAAAGAGGCATCACATATTCAGTGGGGTCTGATAAACACTTGGAAATCCTCAGTACAACTGTAACATCCTCTTTTCTAGTCATAAATGTTGTGATGCTGACCACTGTAATAGAGAAAAAAAGTAGGAGTGGAATCCAAAAGTTCATTTACTGTTTATAAAGCATTAAGTGTACGTCATCCGAATCCTGTATCGCATAAAATTTCTCTCACTTCCTGTTGTGTCACCAGGACAAAAAAGTGGGATATTCACCCAGTAGGACACAAAGAACAGTAACCTGACAGGGCATTTACCCTTTACCTACTTCACTCAATACTAAACAAAAAAATGTTAAAGCAGAACTTTACTTAAAAAAATATTCATTCTTGGTTCCGGTGTGGAACTAGCGGGCTTGGCAATCTTTGTCTTCCTCCTCCTTCTGCTTACATCACTTGCAGTGTAATGTATAATTTTAGGCCATGTGGATGTCAAAGTCCATGTGTATTGTTTACCTGGTAAGGAATGGCAGCAGGATGCACTATGGGTAGAATCTTCTTCCAACATTTTGGTTTAAAATACTTCTGCACACCTTAGGAGGTCTTGTGAAGTCTAGACCTCCACAGGCCAGAACTGTTTTGCTGGCATAAAGGGGACCTACACAATATTAGACAGGTTGTTTTAATGTTTTGGCTGATCAGTATATATACACATGGTATAAAGAACTTGTCTTCTAACCATTATTATACTCTGATAAAATTAATCTACATGAAATGCATTTCAAGATCTCTTGTTTCCCTGTTCACCGGAGCAAGAACAGAAATCATAAAGGCATGATTTTTTTTTGTGCAAGAGATAAGCATAATCCTCTTGAAAATTATTTAGGTACATGGGAGTAGCTATATTTATGCTGATTACAGGCAGAGGCTCTGCTTCAATCCCTGCAGTTTAGACAAGTGCTTCTCCATACTGCTCCTTAGTATTTGAAACTTTCACTGTTCTACTGTTTTGCACAGAGCATATGATCCAGGCCACCTAGGATTTAGGTGACTTAAGGGGAAAATGAGAGAAATGATTAATTATTGGAAACAAACATTTTTAGTTAATAATTTGATTTAGCAGTTAAATCTGTTTCCAGTACAAATGGCAATTATTTACTTACCTTTTGTTAATGCACAAAAAAAAGTTCAGTACCCCTGGTATTCTTCCGGGAGGAACAGTTATCCAAGCCCTGAAAAAGTTGCGTGTGAAGTTCTAATTAAAAACTATGACTTTGATTGCTTTGGTATTTCCTCAGTATCAGCTGGCACAAATAATGCTTTCACAGGCCAAGTAAAACACAGAGCTTTTTTTCTGGGTTTTGTTTCTGTTATAATAGATGGCGTCAGTAGAATGACAGGATTGAAATATTATACTATATGCAAAATAATGATTCCATTTGTAGCTTCTTGCAGACTCCTAAATCAACAAATCACAATCGCTAGATTGGAGGTCTGAGCAATAATAACAATTAACAAAAAAAAGTAAAAAATAAGATGATGAAGCAGTAAAGAATGCTAAAGCACTTTAATGGTAGTAGAGAAAAAAAAAAAGTTATTTTCCACAGTCCATAGTTTTAGAACACCCCTTTTACTGTCCGTACAAATGAGGAAACAAGGTCAGTCACATTACAAACTGCTTTTCATTGTAAGAACAGCTCTGTAAAGTAAACATACATTTAAGATATTGGATAAAACCCTGCAAGTACTGGTAAAACCTGCACAGTATGCCAGCATTCCTTAGCAGTGTCAGAGGATTTCTTCCAAGTACTTGGTTCATGTTAATTGGTGGCAGCCTCAGGGGGTATTTACAAGTTTACTACACCACCATATTTTTTTGTATGAATTTTACTTACAATAGCCAAAGCAGTCATCTTGGCATTTTAAAAAACTGTTCATTATTGCAGAATTCTGCGAAATGGTGAAAGGGGCCATGTTTTACCCAGTGATAATTATCAGTGCTGCCAACCAACTAGGCAAACAGGGAGCTTAAAAAATAGATAGGCCTATTTTGAACTATTTTGGTTTGTAAAATGTAATTTCTCTTTTACATGAAAAAAAAATATCTCAGGCCGTATAATATAGAGAATTAAAAGTGGGGGGCGCTTTACAAGGGGGTTAGCAAAAAAAGGTGCCGCTCTCATTTATGTATTTATCCTTGCAGATTTAAAACATCATGCTGCACTAGTCCTATGTAAATGGATTTTTTCAAAATCTGATAACAGAAATTAAAACCATTATGGAGAACTTGGCACCAAATTAAAAGTAGTCCCTTGGGCTTTTTCTGATTTAAAAGCAAGCTAAAATATATTGGGGAACAAATAATTACTCTTCCAGTTTGTTAATCTTTACTAGAAAATACAAACAGCAACTTTTAGTAACTGGGCTCTTTGGAGGTTACAGTGTGATCAGCTATCCCAAATAGATCTTCAAACACAAACCCAATTTAGTCTTTTAGCAGGATTAAATGGATGAATAAACAAGGGTTTTTTAATCTTACTCTGAAAACACTAGTCTCAAAAAATGTTCATCAGGCAGTAAGCAAGCTTTTACAAGCATTTACTGAGCAGTCACTAAACATCTGCCAATTTGGTAATTTGGTCTTTTAGAACTTACTAAATGCTTAATAAAGCAGTTTTTTTTATTTAGGGGAATTATATTGTCAATACATATTCAAATATGTGAAAAGTTATTGCTATAACAAACAGAAGTGTCATAAAATAAAAACAGGAGGGGAAATGGGGAACAACGTTAGTTGAAAAGGAGACACCAAAAATTGAATTGGGCTACTAGCGGTGACTATGTCATAAAGGCCAAACAGTGAAAGGGGTGCTGGGGTTTTGGGATATGAGGCAGGAATTTTTGACTGGGATTGTTTAAATAACAAAAACGGTAGTAGAATTGGTTGTAATGAAGTATATGAAGCAGTGAACTGAATTATTATAAGGGATTATGCATATGTTTTGCACATGTGTTGTGTAGTGGGTTCTAAGGGGTAGAGGCACATGATCTAGAACAGGCGTGTCCAAACTTTCTGCAAAGACAGCCAGATTTGGTGAGGTGAAAATGTGTAGGGGTCGACCATTCAGCGCGTACTCAGGGTTAGTATGGGCGTGGTCTGCACAGGTCCTGCACAGCACACCCCCACCAGGGTGACGTGAGCGATTCACTGTGTCTGGTGTCAATGCGAGCTCCGTGCAAAGCACGTTTATGGAAACAGAGTGGGCGGGGTCCATGCGGGTCTCGCACAGCACACGCCCACTATACTGACGTAGGGGATTCCCTGTGCACACATGGGGTCTCCCGTCCTGCCAATTATGCCCGTTGAGTAGTGGGACGATAATTGCAAGGTGGTTGATCAACTGGTTGAAATATAATATAGCTTTTTTGTACGCGTGTATTTTATACCAGTGGTCGCCAACCCCTCGTCTGCGGACTACTGGTGGTTCGCGAGAAGATTTTGGTGGTCCACCGGCCAGAGCCGCGGACCACATCCCCTGTGCAAATCCCTGGCTCAGGGAAGTGGGCAGGCTGTGTTTCTCGACACAACCCGCCCACTCTCCCATCACAGGCTCAGATCTGCGATGGCACAGTGGGCGGGGTTATGGTGTTATGACATCACTATGAGGGAGGTTCCTCCCCTTTGATTGACAACTGGCTCCCCGCGCATGTGCGGTCAGGAGCAGATCATTTTACTGGTCCGCAAATTTTACAGGACCAGAAAGGTTGGCAACCCCTGTTTTATACTGTGGTCAACAGTGCTGGCCAGCTGCATATTATTGATTTTATGACAGAGGCTGCGGGCCAATGAAAATCTAAACACAGGCCTGCTCTAGATATTGGCAGCTGAGAGATTTATACACAAAACAGATGGCATAGGCAAAATAATAGATACTAAGAGATAAAAAAACATACTGTACTGAGGGGTTATATTCATACATGAGCCAGATACATGATTTATGAGGGGTCTTGGAACTGAACTTAAGCAAAACTAAACTCCTATTTTAAAATATTGCAACCAGACAGGTCGTTAATTGCAGAAGGAACTTGTCTCTGTTCTTTCACGGGTGCTGTCATCTTCTCCTCTTCTGCCGATCTTTGGCAATCTTGATTGGCTGAGCCAGATGACATAAATATTCATATGCAGGAGTTCATTTATTTCTGGTGTATGCACAGCTCAGTGTCCTCGGGAAAGATTGCAAACAGGCGGGTAACCCTGTTCTCTTGTAGAAGGGAAATCACCTGTCCTTTCTGCAATACACAGCTAGCTAGGAACTATAGCTCCACTTTAAGAAGATTGGCTGAGGTCTGGGTTCTGGTGTGTAGTCACAAATATGTAGTGGAATAGACACTAGTGAGAATATCGCTTGGTACAGGTAACTTAAGAGTGGGTGTACATGCTCTTGAATCAGATCACATACCGTGTTCCCCCGATTATAAGGCATCCCCATCAAATAAGCCACCCCCGATTTTTGCTAAAATAATTAAAATAAGGCACTCACCCGCGAATAAGACATCCTCCGATACCTGATACTGTGTGTGTCTCCTCGATGCTGGC
>NC_092862.1:115744166-115806666 GCF_032062135.1 Pyxicephalus adspersus
GTGGTAGATTTATTTCACTGGTAGATTTTTTTCATTAGAACACCGGATAGGGAATCCCCCTCCTCCGCAGTGTCTTGGGAGGAAGGGGATCCCCCATCAAAGATCTCCCCACGGCAGCCGAAGGGAGCCACAACAAGGAGGCTGAAGAGCCGCATGTGGCTCCGGAGCCGCAGGTTGCAGACCCCTGACCTAGGGCCTATTTTGGCATTTCAAAAATCATAAGACAGTGCCTTATATTCGGGGAAACAGGGTACTCAGGATCTCAGGTGATACCCAGAGGAAGTAGACAGTAGCATGAGACTATTATCTGACCTGATTGTATCCTCAAAGTTTGTAGGTCAGGCCTGACCTTAGGCTGCGTACACACGTGCAATTCTTGTATACAAACCGCACGATGCATGAATGAGTGCTGTACATACAGCACCATTCTGCTCTTGGGAGAGGGGAGGGGGAGAGCAACGGAGAGGAACCCTGCTGTGCTCTCTTTCCTTTCCCTTGCATTAGGTTCACTCATCGTTCATGGTCCGTGGATCCGCCAAGAGGGATCCACAGACGATGAACAACGCAGGGTAAACACACGCCAGATTCTCGCCTGATATCCACCCTGAGCCGATTATGAGGCGAGAAAAATTTGATGTGTGTACGTAGCCTAATTGACAGTAGACTTACCAGTAAGAATAACTAAAATTTTTGTAGCATCATTTAAAAGTGTGTAAAATTGGTGAATTTGAATATAAAATTACATATACATGCCAAAAAACTTTCTATTTAGGCTTTGTATTATGTGTTTTTTCCAATACAAACTAAGTTCTGCTTTGTGCCATTTTACAGCTCTTCATTGTGTGATGGAGAGCAGTGGTTCACTGGTTGCATGTACCAAAATAAGGATGGTGTTGGCCAAAAGTTTCAGTGGTCAAGTTAGGAAGCTGTAGCATTAAAGAACACACCACCCAGCCCCAGGCAGTTCAAGCATAAAAAGCTAGACTTGTCTGCATTTATATTGCAAAACTTGGAAAGTTGGCAAAATGTAGCTAATCACAAGATTTATAAGGACGGTGAATGTTTGTAAGTACGAATCACTGTCACATGAGCACATATCCAACACATCTAACGGTCAGTATAAAAACCAAATTATTTATTTTTTATTGAAATATGTACACAATTAATCAATGATATTTGAATGTGATCTTTTTCACCCTATATATGGCCTATTCCCTGCCTTAATAGAAAGAAAAAAAGTTCATCCAATGCTTAGGTGTTACACTTTCAAAATATGATTGTTCCTTAAACTCCATACTGTTTTGCTTGCAGTTTATTTCTCTTCTCAGTCTCTAAACTTTACATGTATTTATTTTAGATTTTTCCTAAATATTTGCAATAAGTAATATAATGTTGGAATATAATGCCAAGCCTATAGTTCTGTACCTGGAACTTTACTTGAACTCTTGCATATGGAAAATAAAGCTCAGAATCATGATGTCCCCTTCACTACCCTGAATGTTGTGATGTATGTCCATATTAGAAAGCTATGAACTTCAGTGTGCCAGAGCTGCTGGACAAACCTACACGAATGAGTATAACTTTAATAAGTGATTGTGATATAACCATTTATCCAACAAATTATTGTAGATTTCTTTTGTGTACCCATTTATTAAAATGTTTTATTTTTTTCCCCCTTTGTTTACTTTTAGTCTGATGTAATTCACCAAAGTGTTTTTGAGCTGATACACACAGAAGATCGAGTGGAATTTCAGCGTCAGCTGCACTGGGCATTGGACCCCGCTCAGCCTTCAGGAGATGGCCAGGGATCCCCAAGTATGAAAGGCATCCTCTCTTTTAAGTGTTTCTTCGTTGTGTGTTTAAATGGGTCTGTGCGATACATTAGGTTTATAATTATTTATACATTGATAGGCTATAAGGAAATATAGAATTAATGAAAATTAATTTTACAGTATTCTAAGTTGTTTGTGCACCAGCTCTATGACATGAAAAAACTGTGTGCACATTTGGGTAATGATATGTAACAAAACAAAACTTTAGCTATACTCTTTATATACTCTTAGTTGTGCAATCTGGGCTGATTTATTGAAGTTCTCCAAGTCTGGAGAAGATAAACTATTATGGGAGATCCAGGAAACCTGGAATATATATCCTAATAATCATTTGCTGTTGGCAAATGTTTAGTCTTGGACCAGATCCATTCCAGGTTTGCTGGATCACCCATGTTCACTCATGATAGTCTATCTTCTCCATTCATAGAGCAAACCCTGCTTTCACCACTTCTCTCATAGGCTAAGCTTGATTCTCAGAGTGAATGACATAAAGGGCCTTAATACACAATATGAGCAGACACAATCAGAATACCTAATCTCAAAGCAGAAAATCCCACAAGCATGTGAATGCACTTTCTAAATCTGTATGATCTGATTTACCTATTTATTTCAATACAGTGGGGAGGAGGTGAGGGCTAGCAGGTGCAGTTATACACTTCTGGTACCACTTCTTAGAGAACAGTAGTAATTAGAACAGGTTTTCCTAACTGTCTAGGTGAGGCATGTCAAACATAAGGCCTTTTCACTCATCCTTTGCGGCTCTGCGGTGAGTTAATCTAGAAAAACATTCCTTTTCTGTATGTATTGTTTACACGTAGTCGCCAACCTTTTTGGACTTGTGGACCACTAAATTTGCTGGCCCCAGATGTTTCTCTACAAGAGTTCCTCGAGAGGTTGCTAGGGGTTCTTGAACAATAAGCAATTTGTAATTCCTGAGTCAGTTACTACTGACACCAATGATCTTTTTGGCTATCTGGGAGGGTGACATTCTTCCCAATGGCCTGCATTGTAAGAGGCATTCTTCCCACTGACCACCACGCTAATGTACTGTGAGCTGTAAGTAAATATATAGTAAATATAGCAGGGTGTCCCCGGCACCTGGAAGTTATTTTAAGGCTTCCCTCATGATTAAAAGGTCGAGAAACACTGGTCTAGAATTTAAAGTTCATTAAAACTGGATAAATATTTTTACTGAGTAGTGCTTGTTTATGCTAACTACATGACTCCTAATTGTGTGGTGGGCTTGTTTAGGCATATTTGTTCTTTAAAAATATAAATTACAAAATTATTTGCTTAGGTCTGCATGTCGCATGTAGAAAAAAGTTGAAGTTTAGTTCATGCAAACTGATGCAAAATATCCACTGTACAAATATGGCTGTTTGTCATAGACATTGCATTCTTACAACTATATTAATAGTCAGGCTTGTACAAATTTGTAGTGGTTTTTGAATAACACAGAGGAACTGTGTGATGTATTAGTCATTTCTCACTGCACATCACCAAAATATTTAAACATGCATGTTTTGTATTTTTCTAAAAATGCAATTTTTGCTGCAATTGCTAACTTTCTTCAGAAAATACAAGTTTGCTGGCTGCCTCTAGCCTTAGCACATTTGTGAATCAATTGCTCAGATGTGGAACAGATTACAGACGTAAGAACTCCTGCTCTTTACACCTTTTTGGGTCACTGACTCAAAAAGCATTGATGCCGAACAACATCCAGGCAACTAGAGGTTACAACCTCTTTATTTCTTTAGCGGTCTCACGTCTGCAGTGTATACTTTTTATGCCCTATACACAATACCCTGTTCTAAATAAAAAACTATTGTTGCTGCGTTGTTGCTGACTAGGAATGTGCAACTGTGCATGTTTCTAGTTCTTAGACCCTGCTGTAAAACGTTTAAGCTTGTCCTTGTTCTAGTCAAGTTCTTTGACACATACACTTGCTGGTAAATTCAGTCTCTGCATATACCGTATTTTTCGGACCATTAGACGCTCCGGACTATAAGACGCACCAGGTTTTCCGCACGGGAAAACAAGAAAAAAAAAATTCATTTGATTTCCCCTGAGATCCAGCGTGCGGCACTTGTGCCCGCCCATGAAAAAAAGTGCGTCTTATGGTCCGAAAAATACGGTAAGTTTTTTTGACCTCAAGCTTAGCTTTCAATAGTTGAAAGGATTAATTACAGGTTTTCATTAAAGTAAACTTTTTAGAATGAAAGTAAATTAGATTGTTCTTGGTATTAAATTTAAAATGTTTGGGTTTATTTAGATGTGGAAGGAGTGACAAATAAGCAGTGTTTTGCGATTTCCCCTCTACAGTTTGTCATTACTGTCCAAACATAGTTGGTGTGCAGCCACAGCGTGGCTTCCATTGTTGTTATTATTTATAAAGGATTTATATAGCGTTATCATATTAGGCAACACTAACTGTCTCTCAAAGGGGCTCACAATTTACCTTCCCTACCAACGTCATATGTCTTTATAACGGTCTAAGGTAAATTTTTGGGGAAGCCAATTAACCTAACTGCATGTTTTTGGAATGTGGGAGGAAACCGGAGTACCCAAAGGAAACCCACGCAGATACGGGGAGAAGCTGCAAACTCCATGCAGGTTGTCCCTGGGCATTGTTGCCAAGAGATCTTCCTACACAATGGGTACAGCTGTGCAGTGTTTGATTTAACTCTTCTAATTTACATGTGACTCCTCCCGATCCCCTTCTATAAAGTGGTAGCAAGTCATATTTATTTATATGAATGGGTGTGCCCGTAGAAGGTTTAAAAGGATTATAAACAGAAGCATTTTTTTTAATCCTCTTGAAATTATATTCTATTGAGTATTTAGATGAATTGGTATTCATTGGAGAAAGTATTGTGTTTTTTTAATTAAATCTAATCATCAGAGGAATAAAATACTGATCTTTTTTTCCTATGCCCAGGTGACAATGGATTTACAATGATACCGACTTTGTATAATCCTGAGCAGCTTCCACCTGAAAATTCATCCTTCATGGAAAGGAACTTTGTCTGCAGGCTAAGATGTCTTTTAGATAATTCCTCTGGATTTTTGGTATGTGATCTCTACAGCTGTACCACTAAACCAACATAGTATAACACTTTTCAGTATAAAAATGTGTAAGCAGTTCATTTGTTTCTTTTGGTAAAGATTTTCCATTAGTAAATTTGTGTTTTGGAGAAAACATAAAAGTAAAAAAAAAAATCTAAGGTACAGAGTGTATTACATGGTCTTTTTTATTCTTCTGTATTTGACACCTGTTTTAAATACTGTTTTAGATTCAGACTGATGACCAATTGTTGCACTATATGACTTTGAATTGCAGGTCTTCACATTTTTCCTGAACGTAAAGAGGGTTTATACAACCTGTCCTCATAATGAAACTACATTTTTTTTGTATTTTTAAGACAAAAAATTACAACCCTTTTTTCCCCTCATAAAATGCTAAACTTTTAGTTGTTTTAACGCTGTATGCAAAAATATGTGAAAGTGCTTTTCAGAGCATTTTCTATGACTTTTAATTGCCTGAAGCTTCACATGAAATGGATAAAATAGAATTACTGTTCATGAGCCTCTCAGTGTTTCCTGTAATTGTGAATATGTTCTCATATGTTATGCTCCAGGCTATGAATTTCCAAGGACGTCTAAAATATCTCCATGGACAGAACAAGAAAGGGAAAGATGGAGCGCTAATTCCCCCTCAGCTTGCACTCTTTGGCCTGGCTACGCCGCTGCAACCACCTTCCATATTGGAGATCCGAACCAAAAACTTTATATTCAGAACAAAGCACAGACTAGACTTCACTCCTACAGGGTGTGATGCAAAGTAAGCAACCAATGTGTGGACACTGGTGGTGTCTTGTCCCTCTTCTGTTCTTTAGCCTGGGCCTATAAAACTTTGTCCTTGGGTGGCACACACTGACGATACACAATTTGCTTTTTGTCTTACTGCAGTGTAAAAGCTTTCCGTTAAAAGTAACTCAGTAGTTTCAATGGATACTGCCACTACTTTAAACATCCTAGCATGTCCATTGAATGTTTATCAGATGTGTTGTGGTAATGCACTACAAATGCATTCTGACTTGGGAAGCATTTGCATCATGTTGGGGACAAAGCATGTGGAGACTAAGACTTTCTTCACCCTTACTCTTTGTGGGCGTCTGCTTGGAATGCACAGACCTCTACTATTCTAATATTCCAGAATATTTACTAAATTAAACACAGGTAAATTAATCTCATTACATGTTTACATTTATATGGCTACACATTTTAACCCCCCTAGCGGTGTTAAAATGTGACTCAAGGTGAATTGTCCATGCAAAAAGCGGTTTTCTCGAGTCACACTCGTGGTCGCTAAAAAGACAATAAAAAACCCACTTACCTTGTTTCCTTGGTGTCTCCCGGCATCCTTCTCGTCCCTGCAGGTTCTCGGGACACCTCCTATTCTTTCAGTCTTCAGCCGGCGACTGCAGAGACGTTCTCTGGGGTTTCCCGGTGATGTCGGTGCATGCGTCGGTTTGTGCGGGAGACCTGGAGGGAAATTTAAATAATTTTGTATTGAATTCAATACAGAATACCTATATTGGGTCCAATACAAATAAATCCTTATATTTAATATATATATATATATATATATATATATTTATATATATATATATATATTGTACAGTATACTACTGTACAGTTATATTACAGGTTTCACTGTTTTTTTTTTTTTTTTTTTTTTTTTTTTTTTTAATGTTTTAAATAAAAAAAATTTATTTATTAAATTTGAAAATTTTTGGACATATTTTGGTGAGTTATACGATAATTCGGTGAATTAGAACCTACAATCCAAAATAAATTGCCATGCAAAAAAATGTAACGCTTTTTGCATGAAAATACGGACGAAATTAGAACACTAGTGGGGGTTAAAGTGTTGTTGTTTTTGTATTAGTTTTACCACCTTTCTTTGTTTTGTACATTTATTTGTTTTAATTATGTCCTATAATCACTCATTACTTTTGAAAAAAAGCACTTCATTTTTTTGTCTTTAGTTATTTGGGATTGTTAACATTTTTTCTATTTTATTTACAGAGGAAGTATGGTGCTGGGATACACAGAATCAGAGCTATGCATTAGAGGAACTGGATATCAGTTCATTCATGCTGCGGATATGCTGTATTGTGCAGAGAATCATGTTCGAAGTAAGACACTGAAAATTAGTGACTTAATTTTTTTACAGCTATTTAAGCTATTGCCACAAAATTAAGGTGTTTGTTTTCAGAGAACACAGGAGTGTTAGGTTTTTAAAAGGTTATTTTAAAATTTTGTTTTAGTGTAACATTTTAGCTGTATGCTTAGGGCATTATTGTATCGTGTTATTGGAATTATAAGCTTTGCATGACTTGTAAAATGTAGCTGTTTGCAACAGAGACAAAACTGTGTCAACACAGGATAGGTTAATAAGAAGTGTTGATATTGACAACTAAGAACGTTATCAGGGAGGAGATGTAGTGTGTGTTCCTAAAGATAATACAGAAATAATATTTTGTGTTCTGTGAAAAAATTCAAGATTAGTCAGTGGAAGGTGAAAATAGTTTTTTCCTTGTCATGTTTTGTTCATAAATATGGAATGTACTGTTACTTTCACTTTTGTAGCTGGATAGGTTTTTCTCAATGCAGACTTTTTTTTTTAGCTTTAATTAACAGTGCAGTTAATTTCTTTATTTGCAGTGATCAAGACTGGAGAGAGTGGTATGACTGTGTTCAGGCTTCTTACAAAAAATAATGGATGGGCCTGGGTACAAGCAAATGCTCGTCTCGTTTATAAAAATGGACGACCTGATTACATCATTGCAACACAAAGACCTCTTACGTAAGTTTTATTTTTAGGATATTGGGATAGTGTTGGTATGGGGTATCGGCAGGCCTGTGGGCTAATAGTTGAAAGCACTTGTTAGACATCATTACTAGACTAATAAGTGATGCCTAATTGAAGTTACCTGTCGTCATATCATTCAGTAAACACCAACCATAACAGTGTGCTACAGATGAGTGGAAAGCCATCCTGCATGCATCTGGCTACAGTAAAAATATATATTTTTATACATTATTGCCCATTATTATTTTATCTTTGCATCTACTGATTAAGTGCAAAGAGTGTTCTTTCATATCAACATGACGCAAGGCATTGCAGGTTCTTTTATCTATAATGTGACCAGTGTTAGAAGCAATAAATGTACAGATATGTTTTTTCTATCTATGCTGAAAGGGGAACAGTTAATAAATCATCAGAAATTAAGCAATTTGAAAGAACAAATACCAAATTAGCAAATACTTTAGACAATACTAGGCTATTAATAATGCTTTGCAGTCAACCGTTACCCATTCTCATGCTGTCCCTTTGTTGGTAATATTACCTGCAGATCTTACACCATTCAACTGACAAGTATATTTAAAAGGCTGTACTGGATTTTTGCAGTTGTAATCTTGAAAAAACTTCTGTTTTTTTCAACCCTTTTTTATTTTTTAACTTTTTATTGTTGAAGGTAGTATTCTTTCATTAGTATGGTAAGGGTGCCTGTCCTGTCAGATTTCACAGTATGTACCTACCCTTGGTTTCCCAATCGACAGGGTGCTCAGCATGTAATTTTGGTCTTGGTTACAATTCTTTCCTTGTCATCACCTCTATGTATCTGTGGGAAGGCTCTTTACAGTAGTAGCTGATAGGGAAGAGTATGAGGGGTGGGGCTTATGAAAACCGTGTACCAGAGCACCCAGTGATTTGAGGGAGCTGGTACAATGTGAAAGTTCCTGACTGGGAGGTGCCTAGTACATTATTATTTATATATTAGGTATTTAGGTATTTATATTAGAACTGCCAAACATATTACATGAAATCCTTTTCCCTTTCTATATCTGGGTAAATATACATGACATTTTGCATGCATTGACTCTCTACAAGTGAAGAAGATATTAGCATTGATTTCTTTTACGGTCACACCCACTTGAGATGTGAACACAGCTTGTAGTTCCTCTTTCAGGCAGTTAGTGTAATTTAAGCACTAAACCACCCTGCCCAGAGCAATTAACCTTAGAAAACATTTACACATCAACATGTCATCAGTTTGGGAGCTGTGTAAATTATGGTGTTTTTTTTAATGATGAACATTTTTTTTTTATTTAATGATTGAACATTAAAGCCACACTTAGTAGTGATATTTTACGACACTTGCAGGAAAAGACCACTTTTGCAACCAATTTACATTTAAATAAACCAAAGTTTGTATAGCTATCTTGTGGTTTGCTCATACCCATGAGTTACCCATATTTTATATGCATATCAACACTGAAAAGTTGTATACATCCAAGTCTAATGGTCTTCCATAAACAACATGTAGCCAAAGATTTGCTATAGGCACATTTTTTTAAAAATGCATTACATAAATTCAGTCCCTCATAATTTTTGTTTGTTTTTGTTTTCAGAGAGGAAGAAGGAGCAGAGCACTTAAGAAAGAGAAGCTCACAGCTGCCTTTCATTTTTGCGACTGGTGAGGCAGTGTTGTATGAGTCCTCATTTCCTTTCCAAGGTGTAATGGGCCCCACACAAAATAAACCTAAAAGTTCTTCAAGTAAAAACTCTTCTTCCAAAGCAGCAACAAATGAGGCACCTGTCAATCCTGCCTCCCTTCTGGGTGCCATGCTTAGACAGGATGAGTCTGTGTACATTTGTCATCCGGCTCCAAACACCTTCTCTTTTGACAACTTTTACAAAGATGCTAGAAATGAGCTGAGCAACGGCCTTCCCAGTGGTTGGCAAGAAAATCGGCTTCCTATAGCTAATGACAATATGAAGCAAGGAGAAGCGGCCTTTTCTCAGGGAAAGGATGCAACACTGTCATCGGATCGTGCAGAAGTCTTCTTAGAAGGCAAAAACAATGAGCTTTACAACATAATGAGAAGCCTAGGAATTGATTTTGAGGATCTGGAGATGATACAGCGAGATGAAGAGTTTTTCAGAAATGAATTTGATTATTCAGATATTGGGGAAATCGATGTGGCAGATGAAATTTTGAATTATGTGCAGGATTCCCTAAATGGAAAATCAGACTGCATGTTTATGAACTCAAATGTACAGCAAATACCTTGCGTACAGGATTCCAGCAATGTAGTAGTACAAAGTAGGTTAAACACAACACAAATGTGTCCACAACAGCCTAACCAAATGATCCCACAGCAGCTGTGTCAAAAAATGAAACACATGCAAGTCAATGGTGTTCTAACGAACTGGAATTCTGTAACTGGTGTCCCGCTAACTTATAGGGATCAACCAGCCAGCATCAATAATGTTGTCCCAGACTTTTATAAATCTGAACTCACCAGTGCTCCATTTGCTTGCAAGCAGGAATATATGCCTTATCAGGAGACAATGCCCTCAGTGCCACTGCCATCAAATGTTACACAGATGGACTTTGATCTTGGAAATGTGGAGCAGACAGTGTATTCTGTGCCTGCAAACTTGGATGGGCTAATGGAATGTTTATCACAAACTCCTGAAATGCAAGACTGTGGTGTAAATGCCCAAACCGTTATAATAAATGCCCAGCCTTGTTACTCCGGTGCTGTATCCATGTATCAGTGCCTCCAGGAACCCCAGCCATCCTGTATGAATCAGATGCAATATAATGCTGTCATGCCAGCACAGCAGCAATTAATAAACAAAGTAAGTGGTTTTCATACATTTTATACAGTCTTCACTTTATGAAAAAAAAAACTATGAATTATATTTTCGGTCCATGCAATCTGCATTTCATGTGCCTCTCCTTAATTTGTCAAATAAGTTCTGCCTAAACTACCCAGTCATGTTTTATTTGGTTACTTTGTATCCAGTCAGGCTTAGGCCCCTTGCTGTACGTAAAAAATGGTTCTGTATGTGTGCAGTGATTTTAATATTGACTATACACTAATCAAAAGGTTCATGACTATCCAGACTGAGCACCACTCAATTCTGCCTACAAACAGTGGACGTGCTCCTCACTTTGTACAATCACATCCAGCAGAACTGTGTTTTTGTAAAGAAGAAGCATTCCCTTTGGCAGCTTGCTATTGGGGACTACTTCCTTGTTGATTTACTTTAGCTTGTGAGAGCAGAGGGAAGGCGTGCAGTGGAGTGGCACACCAGTAGGCAAAGAGATCTCTTACCCAAGTAATGTTCTATCACTATATTAAAAAATCAATATCTAAATGAGTAATGTTTGTTTTCCTATATTTTTCTAAAATGTCAGACAGCACCAATTACTATACTGTAACTCAGGCTATTTTTTTTTTACATTTTGGATAAAGTGGGAAATAGATAAAACATCTGCTTAGTTTTTATTAAAAAGAATTACCTGGTAACAATGTTGTCATCAGGACAGAAAGTGAAGGGAAATCTCCCCAACAGGGACACACATCAAGTGTGGGGGAAGATTGAAACATTCATGTTTATTATTGTTTTATGGTGGTGCTTTTTCATTGTGTGGCTAAATATAGATAACTGTAGATGCCGACTGGTTTTATGTCAGTTGTAACTTTTTTTGTGTGCATAAAATTCTTGTGTATGTATGTATGGTGAACACGCTTGCTTCCCACTTTTGGACTTTTAGCTAAAAAGTGCTATGTTGTAGATTTGTCAGCAACCAAATAGATTTCTGGCCTTTTTGTAATGGGCATAATACAGACATATGTATACAGAAGATGGTAATATATAAATCATTAGTAATAATTTATGTAAGCCCCATAATTACTAAAACAGTTTAAAAGGGTTTTGAAAGTATTGTAAAATACTTTAAGCATGACATGCTGTAATGTCTTTTTGGGTTAAAGCCCAGAAGAAGCTTTCATATTTATTCTGCCTATGCAGTAATAAAATAATTCACTTTTTTCTTTGTACTGCAGCATGAGTTCAAACACTGTCTGCTGTTAGTTTCAGATTTCTGCTCTGTACAATTCCTGTGACCTGATGCATCCCTTCCCCAGTGATCATGCTTCCTGAGCAATGCTGTTGATTTCAGCACTGGATAAGGGACATGTATGATCTTTGGAGACTTGGGCAGCTTGGTTCTGTGCTAAACACATTCTAATTGAGCAAAGGATGACCACAAAGTAGTAATGGAAGGAATGATTAGAGCCCCGGCCATGTGTTATTGCTGCCTATGTACCTGCTTTGAAGATTTACCTCTTTGTTCATTCTGGTAACCATTGTCTAATGTACGGAAAGTGACCAAAATCCAAAAACTGACTTGTTCTCATCTTGACATTTTTCATATACATTTGATTGTCTGAATCTTCAAAATTTTTACTCAAGGTTTACACTGAAGGTAACTTCTACTAATACATATTTCATACCATAGTCTCTTAGAATTTTAGATTACTTTGTTGCTTAGATTTTAAACAAGTCAACATGTCAACAAGTCAACAAGTCAAAAAAAGAGGTGCTTGCAAATTGCTATCTTTACCAAGTTCTATGATGGTAACTTTGCTTCTTTTGAATGTATTTTATATCTATATAGCAAGGAACAGCTAGAGATAATGCCATTTTAAATGTCTCAGAACACTGGCAAAAATATAAAAAAAATTATTTAATAAAATATTTTTTGATAGTTTCCTTTGTCAATCGCTGTGAGCAGGGTTGTGGAGTCGGTACAAAAACCCTTTGACTGCTACTCCATTTAATGTTACCAACGACTCCAATTTAAATATGGTGATGTATGCTAATGTTCCATGTTGATTGAAACTCAACATACACAGCATTTCATCACTGCCTAAGCTCAGCCATTTTTAAGTTATATGAAGACGTGAGGCTATACCTGCCAGGAGGTACTTGCAGATACCATGAGGATCAGGAACAACTTTACTTGTTCAAAAAAAAAAAAACTACATCCTTTGCTGGTTTAAAACTATCAATTAAAACACTACATAAACAAAAAAAAATAAAAACCTAAAACAGGATAAATGTTAAATAAACTTGGCATGTAGCTGTCCACTAATTGATAAACAAAAATAAATAGTGCAGACAGCTTTCTGAAGCAGGAATGGGGTGATAAACCACTTTCTCACAACACTCTCAGTGTGCAGGGGATGTATATATGTAGAATGCAATCTTACTGAATAACCCTGATTAAATTATTTAAACACTAAGCAAAAATTTCATAATCCTATCAAATTATTATTTTTTATGAGCAGAGTATAATCCAGGGTTACAAGATGTATAAATGTTAGGCTGCAGAATAACTCAGATGAGCTTTATACTAGTGACAACTCCACAGTGGGCTTAATTAAAACAGCAGTGGGACATTTCTACATACTGTATGTTTTCAGAACAACTTACATTTGATAGTAGTCATTAGATTTTGTTTACTGACTCCCGAAACCTCAAAATTACTCTGACTCCACAGCTCTGGCTGTGAGTCCACCCTTCAGCTAGTACATTCTGTAGTAAGAAACTATGGTGAGCGATAGGAGAGCTATTCATATAGCTAGAAGTTTTTGTTGTCCTGCAAAACACATATTCTACCATATACTTAGGGTGACAACACTTCTTGTCCATAAAGTGTTCTAAGCAGGCATTGTCACCCTAGAAAAGATTTTTTTTAGTAGGGTCAACAAGTAAAAGTTAAAGAAAAATCTTTTACATTTTTGTTTAGATACATTTAAAAGTTTATAAAAGCTGAACGATCCCTTAATATGAATTATGTCTTCCAGTGAGGATAATTTTATTTCACTGATTAAAGTAGTTGAATGTATGGAGACTACTCCGTTCCTTTCAATTAAACACACATACGGATTCCCCTGTGTAGCGATTCTTATATATTCTTCTTTACATTATTACAACATCAGTCTTTTTTTATATCTGCTAATTGATTTGCCCTTTTTCCAAATGAAAGACTGTGTGCTTTTATTTGTTGTATATCATGCATATTAATATGTGTTTACCTTTTTTTTTCTTTCTACAGCAGTTACAAAATGGTTTTGTTGGAGGAAACCTGAATGAAACATATGCAGCACCTTTGGAAATGGTAAACAGCACCCAAGCTGCTCCACATTTACCATCACATCATCTTCCTGCAAGCTCCAAGCTTTTCCCAGACTTGCCGTCAAGTGGATTTATGTGAGGAGAACAGCATCTGTGCATACTGTTAAAGTGTGCTCCTGTTGGCCTCAAAAAAAAAAAAGACAATGCTGAACATGCTTTAAAAGCCACATTACATCATAAAGAGTTTATTTGGCTATTTGCACTTTGTAGGCCGCCAGTGGCTTACACATTGGACAGGGCTGGCCAGGCCATACGTGGAAGTAGAAAGAGAGCATATTATGGAATTAAGCAGAATGGCTCTGCTTTTCCCATTATTATTCAAAGTTCATGTTATTTTCAGTGAAATTTTAAGTCATCATATTTTTGCTATCCAGTTCTGTAAGATATAACATCATCAACAAGATAAGGCAAAATTTTATTTACCTCTTCACTGCTGTACAATCAAAATGTTTCTTAATAGAGCACTTAAACCCTTTGAGTACAATGGCATGATATATAATTTTATATAAAATTTACTTACCTTTATAAATTTTATGAATTCCATTAGGAAAATCATATGTGTAACAAAGGCACTTAAAATTTAAGTTCTGTTCACTGTTTAGGGTTCAGTGGTCAACCTTAAGTTATTTTTCAGTGTGCATATTTGTCCTCACCCATGAACTTCTGCACATCAAAATGTGGCTTTATAGCTACACATATTAAAGTGTCTTGAAGCTACATTTAAATGTCCCTAAGCCCTTTGAAATTGTTGTAACTCATTAAAAACCCATTCTGCATCAATTTCATAATGATATTAAATCAACCAATTCAGAAAGTAGGCCCGGCATTGAGATGTATGCAGCTAGTTAACAATTTGGTCATAAAATGTTAACAGTTTTTGACAGTGCACAAGTTAATACCTTTGTGGCCATTTATGAAATTTGCCAAAGTTTAAAGTAAAATTATCATGGAAAAACATAGACTTATATTGCTTTTGCAGATGATACGTCCTTAGCTGTCATTCTAACCATCTGCCTTTATTACTTTCTGATCACAAAGTATGTGACTTCACATGATGGCTGATTAGTGATAAGACAGTGTTGAAGTCCGGGATAGCCAAGGAACTAGCATTTTCAGAGGAATAATGGCAGCCAAGATAATTTTACAACATTGAAAAAATGTGGAGCTCTTCATTGTGGAGTAATGTGGGTTAAAAGGTAAAACAACATCTGAGTATAATAAATGCATTCTTGTCAGGGGACATAAACACACATAGCCCGGATAAGGTCCAGTTTTCTTATTGCACTGAATATATAAATGTCCCCCATGTGTCTCTTCAAAGTGACTTGTTTTTTAATTGTCTTAATTTATCAACAGACAGACAATCCCAAGCTGGAGAATTCTTCACAACCTGTTTACCCTATTCAAATATATATATATCCCATTGACCATTGCATTGACTATTGAATTCATCAAAAATATAAACCTCAAATTGTAAATGTTTTAATATAACCTATCCTAAGTGAAACTTCCCCTCACCTATAAATTGTGCTCCTTTAGCCACCTTTGCCAACGCAAGGTTTAACGTAAAACATCTTGCGCCAGGAAGAAAAGTTTTGTAATATGTTATTATTGTACTTGCTTGTTTCTCCTTGTCAGCTTGGAAAGCCAAACATTACATAGATCAGTGACAATCTTTCCAAGCACTAGGAAAACAACATGTGCCTTATCTTGTTTTTTTTTTGTTTTGTTTTTTTTCATATTGTTTTTTTATTTTATATCTCTATCTATGACTCTATGCAATGTTTTTCAACATGTCAACCTGTCCGGACAACAAGGACAGTATATGCATTAGGGTTTGCTTGTACAGTAGAAAAATGAAACAGTATTGACTTTTTTTTTTTGTTAGAGTGTAAAGAATGAAAGTAAAATCTGTATTTTGTTCTTGTTTTAGTTTTTTTTTTTTTTGAAAGCAGCAATCTGTTGTGGAAATTTAAGACAACCTTCTCTAGAATTGCACTTATTTGGAGTCCATGCTTGCTTGGAATGAAGGATTCCTGATTGCATATAGTATGCATAATCTTCCAAGCTTCAGTTCAGTTTTGTTTCCAGCACTGTTTGTTGATGTTTGTCATGAGAGTTTTATTAAGATGAGCGTAGCTTTGTCCTAGGCCTGTTACACTAAAATGCCCAAATGCAAGACTTTTGTTGTTGTTTTTATAATATAAAAATATAGAAAACAAAATAAAATCAAGACTTCATCCTACAGTTTCTTGTACATAGTACTAAATGTTTGCATTTAACTTTTTGGCATTTTCAAAATACACAGTTTGCTAGCACTTCAGATGTTTTAAAGTGTAGATGTTCCTTATATGCAATGAAGGCAAACACTTCATGGGGGTAACAAATAAACAGCAGCCTGTGACATTAGCATGGCTGACGTGGTTCCTAGTGAAAGTAATAGGATTGGATTAGTTTTTACCCAGCAGATTGTTTGCTCCATTGTGTGTAGGTGGTGTAGACACTTCAAAATGTCCTTATTTAACTAAGTAAAAAAAAGGTGAGTCCTAAACAAAAATAGAAAAAAAAAGGAAAAAAAAAAACACAGTGAAGGCTGCTTTGATGTGGAGCATAACCAGCGTGTTGTTACATGTTATTATACCTGCTGAATTGTATTTTTTTTTTAAGTAAGATGTAAAACATAAACACAAATATATGTTCATGTATTGTTTCAGAGACCTATTGTGGGGTCAAGACTTCTCTAAACACAATGTTATTTTTGATTGTTTTTCATAAGTCCTGTCTTTCACAAAGGTTTAAAAAAAACAAATTTTTAAAAGAATACAGCTTTGTATTTTTTTTTTATCTGTAAAGATTATTTGAATTGTAGATGCACCAATGTTTGGTGCAAAATGTTGAAATAATAATAAAATGTATATGTTAAAGTGATTAGTGTGTGTGTGTTGTGAAACTGACATCAGTGTCCTTGTAAAATGATTCTGAGAGTTGTAGTTTTCTTGTAATTCAAAAGCAAAACTGAACACAGCGGTGTCAGGGGTTTCAGTGTATGGAAACCATGGATTTTAATAAATAAAGCTTGGGAACATAAGCTAGCACAAATCTATACAGGGTATTAAATAAAAGTGACTAAAAAATCAAAAAGTACTGCAACCAAATCAGTACAAAGCACAGCAAAGCCTTCTTAGAACAGAAAGAATTCACATGACTCAATCAGAAAATAAGAAGATTATTCCTCATATCAGGATAGTAGGTGGAGTCATGCAAATCATTCCTGTTCCCCACCCACTATCTTATTTTAAGATTTGTGATGAAATGTGTATACTTTATACCTAAACCTTGCACCAAGGTCCCTAGCCTGTGGAGTGCCTATACATTTTTGTCCTAAATAGCAAATGCATTTTTGATGTTAAAGATTTTCAGGTTGCTTGGCTGTGATGCTCATCTAGTGGTTTTAAAATTTTCTAAATTACTAGTATAAGTATACAGTTCAGTTCTTACTTCATTTGCTGCTTATACACATGTTGGAAATAATTATGTTGAAAACCAGTAAAGTGGTTTCTGTATTGAGGGAAAAGCAAAGCATTTTAAATTTAAAAAAATCACACTTAAATTCCACAGATCCCTTAATCGCACTAGAGATTGTCCATTGGGTCCCGCAATGTCCTGGAATTCTCCTTCGTCCTGGCGTAGAAGAAACGCTGGGCACCGCCATCTTCAAGTCACTCCATCTCACACTGCGCATGTGTGAGATTGGCATCTCTTTCCCCTCAATGAAGGAAAATGCCCCATCTGGGCAGCCAAGAGCCTCCGGGCATGCCCGACGTATTCCCCGAGGCTCTGCTCTCCCATTCAGTGGCGATCAAGACAAAAAGGGAGAGGCTTCACCCAAAAAGAACAATATTTTTACTTTATATAAAAGGGTTGTTTACCATTTTATGTAAAGTAACAATTTGATTTTAGGTCCAATTTAAGTAAAAGCCACTCAAATGAAAAACACGATGCAGATACTTGGCCTAATAATGAAGTGGCATAGGGCTACCTGAGGTTACTTGAAACTTCAGAAGTTATATGTTGTTCAATAACAAAATGTCCTTATACAGTAATGTTGGTTTATAGAGCATTTTAGAATAATTATTTTTCCAATCTTAAAATGATGACTTGCAGTACCAAGCATCAAGTATGAATGTATGTAAGCCCCCTGTAAGTTAGAATAATTTGTTGTACAGTTCCATGTAGTTGGAAGCTTTTGATTTGCTTTTTACCCCCTTTTTTTGTATTGTAAAACATATTTTTATTGCCTTATTTCTTTATTTCTAGTGCATTTTTACCTTTAGGAATAATATTATTTTAGCTGCCAGATATGCATACTCTCAACTGGTAATTATATTCAAACTATTGTAAATTGTTTAAGCTGTATAGTACAAGAAATCATGACAACGTGTATGCTATCACAGATTTCATATATCTCCCTCTAAAAGCACTCATTGACATGGGATGGATAGAGTGCACAATGAAATCCATGTCAGTAGGCACCAGCAGACCTCTTCAGCTATCCTTTGGCATTGGAAGAAAGAGTAAACAGAAATGTTTTCACGTATTGCTCTTTTCTCATTTTTCCTGGAATAAATTGGAATCAGGGAAATCACTTTGATCCCTGTTTTCTCTTCCATAGTTCTAAACATGCACACTTAGACAATCCAGGCATCCATTTTTATGAAAGAAATATCTTGAAATCTTCATGAAAATCAGACTTGATTGGTATTTGATGTCTACCACCTACTTCACTATATCATTACTATATCCACTGTTCATGGTACATTAGTGTGATGGGCAATGGGAAGAATGCTTCTTACATTGTTGGCGAGTGAGAAAAATGTCAACATTACATATAACAAAAAATACTGGAGCCTTGGCTTAGAACTCATTTCACAGACACAAAGTACACATTAAATAGGAGTCACTCCACAGAAGATTCCTAGGTTCTTGCCTTCTTACTTACCCAGGTAGACAGACACATAGTATACAGTAGGTAGTGGAAAGGGAACTGTGGCTAATTACGGATAGGTAAGAGAGCAAAATGGGTAGGCCAGTTTGAAGAAGAGGGTTAAAGAGCTTCTTTTCCTTGAAAACAAGTGTAATGCAATGAGGGAAAAACATTTATGGGGGGATGTTAGTGGGAACTTTAGAAGAGAAAAAGGGAAATAAAGTTTATATTTTGGTGACAGTGGCATGTCTTGGAACTGCATTTGCCTTTGGTTTGACCGATCAGAGCTGTCAGACAAGCCCTGTTTTCCACTTTAACATGGGGGCACAGCTTCATCTACTGGTGGTTAACAATAATGCACAGGAAGTCATTTAGGACTAAATGAGCTATAATTAATATATTTATAATTATAATTATAACCAACTCAATGCAAACAATAATAAAAGAACCTCTAAAAATGGGTAAAAATATACAGGCTAAATTAAAATGTTTTAAAAATACCACACCATGGATGTATGTATTAACAATTATTTTATTGGCATTTCTTTTAATTACTGTTTTAGAAACAGTGATGGCTGCATTTTGTTCGCTAGGTTTATACTGGGTTGGTTTATATTTGAATATATAGTAGTTCTTTTTTTCCAAGTAGATTTTCAGTTATCTGAGTTTTTGGTATGTATGATAGACAACATTAAACATCAAATATCAAAATCCATAAGCAAAAACTCTATTCAGTACATTTACTAAATACTAGTTTATTCCAAGTTAAAATTACAATTTTGTTCTTGTTCACCTTAGAGAAGGAGAGTCATTCCATTACAGCCACTAGTAGTGTTGGTGTTCGAATTTGGGTTGTCCTTATATTCGACCCGAATATGGCTGTTCGAATTCGGATAGACCCAACCCGAAAAACAGGGGATTCGACTTCGAATTCATGTGTAAAAATATGTGTAAAAGTTTAAAAAGGCTTTAATGTTAAAGTAATTTATTGAATGTGTGTGATTTGTGTAGCTAACTTTTATTTTTTTACAATTTATCCCACAATGACAGGATGATTTCCACGGCTGCATTCATTCTGAGCAAAGCCGTGGGAATCCTCCTGTCAGTGTGAGATCCCTGGGCAATAGAGGTTAAATGAGGACAAGTCTCCCCATTCATTCACCTCTAGTGGTCTGTGATTGGCTGAGGAAAGGAAAATCCTGATGAGGCTAGAGCTGCCATCAGGGTTTACCTTTCCTCAGCTAATCACTCTCATCTGAGTTCAGTTCCCACGGTCACCGGGCTGTACTTATCATTGGTAAGTACAGCCCTGGGAGCATGGGAACCTGCGGTCACAGCTGATTGGAAGCACGCAAGTGCTTCTCCATTGAGAGTTCATCTGAAATCGGTTCCCACGCTGCCTGGGTTGATAAGTACAGCCCAATGACCGTGGGAACTTGTGGTAGAGAATCCAAAAACACGTACTACAGTTACAGTCACGCTGGGGCTGCAAGAGCAATCAGGGGAGCGGAGATGACAGCTCCACTTTCCTGATTGCTCTTGCAGTTCTACACAGTCACAAAAATAACCCAAATTTTTCCCCCAATAGACTTTATTAGTGTTCGAATTCGCCGTTCGATCACCCGAAAAGTATCGGGCTATTTGATCGAATAGCTGCCAAATCAAACACTGAGCTATTCTACCAACACTAGCTACAAGCTAGCAAAAACCTGAAGAAGAACTGGTTTTACCATAATAATGGTAAATATTAGAGCTTTTTTTTTTAAATAGTATTCAATTTTATGAAATTAGTTACTCTGATCCACATTCTTGAACTGTTGGCTTATTTGCCCTGTTTGTATTTCATGCCATCAATAATATTGTCACAAAAACAGATCTCAGCTTTAGGCTAAGTCTACACTGACTTTAATTTAACTGCCCAATATAGCTTTTGTATGCTTTTTAAGTGTTTATAAAGATGTTTTAAAACATAATAGACCAGTGGCAAAGAAGAGTTTGAACAGGTGAAAACGCCTTCCAAATGCCGCCAAATTCCTAAAAAAAAGGCCCATTTATGTTATATTAGTGTTTGGAGTGTTTTTGTGTGTTTGGAAGTTTTGGAAGGTGTTTATGGATATTTTAACTCTTTACAAATGCTTCAGGAAACATTTTTTTACATCCCATCAAGAAAACGCTCTAGTGTGGCCTGGCCAATTGAAATGGGAATTTCATATATGGGAATAGGAAACGGTCTGTGTAGACTAGGCCTTAAGATGAATAGCGCCGTCATAGTGCTAAAATTTGTAACAAATATAGAACCTAATGTGATACATTTCTATTATCCTGTTAATTGAACAGTGTAGTTATTTTTCCTTTCAAGTATGTTGCACATCTCAGTTTTCACACAACTAATAAACAAGCTCCTTTTAATAAACTGATCATTATCCAAATTGTTTAAAACATACTGCTAAACCTAAAAACTAGAGATATTGAGCTTTCACTTTGCATTGCTATGTTTAAGCAAGGGACTAAGCCACCCCCGAAAAACTACTGTGTTTACTATATGAGGGAGATACTATGTATAGTTAGAGTGAGCATCATCTTTTAAGATCAGTGTTACATAGCAAGTACACTCTATTTGCTGGAGGTTTTTAGCAACCTTAGCTCAAATCTACTTAATACCTTTCAAGTGCAAAATACTATATTCAGCCATCTCTAGTTTTTATTTTCTTACTTCTTCGTACTTTTCACAGACACTTCAAGAATATACCTCGGATTCTCAGGAAACTCTCCAGAGTAGAAAACATGTTGGGCTATTTCCCACTATCTTGAGAACCAAGAAGAATATTCTAAAGAAAAAATGAGGGTTTGCCCACAAAAGCTTTTTCAAGACTGGTCAAAACAAATATGTTTTTACAATGTAGCTTTACCTTACTGATCCCAAATTGAATTGTCTAGTTAAAAAATTACCATTGCCCATTAAGGAAAGTTGTATCAACTATGCAAAAAAGAAGTTTATCCATGTAGGCTTAACCAGATAGGTTTGCCTTTGAGTGCTTTAAACCACGTAAATAAAAAAATGTGTACTTTTTTGTGTAATACATGAAGATATTGTGTTGATCGTGCCAGGAAATTGAATGTTTACCCATGGCGTCTGTTACAAGTGGCGTCTCTAGACAATGTGTACTTCATGTGAAAAAAATTATATTTACGGTTCAAACAAACTTAGTTTGCTGATGAAGTTTTTGGAAATAAAGGCTGGTGGTGTAAATTTGATTTACATATAGCCAGATTTAAACAAGCCCAAAAAATATGTTTTCAGAAATGTAGGTTTGTTGTATGCTCTTTTGATTTTTTATAGCCAGAGGTCCAAATCAACCAAAAAACAGCAATGTTTAAGTATTGTAGCAATTAGGTATATATTTGTACAAATTATTGAACATTTTGCAACAAAAATTCCCTCAGTAGCATCAGCAGTGCACCAGCAGCAGGCTTGTGCTTAAATCCACTGTGAGAGTCAGAAAGTTTTTGGATATTCGTGTCTTATTTATTTTTATTAATGCTAACTTGTCCATGTTTTACTTGTAACAATCTGTTTCCTTTATCTACCACCACAACACCTGTAGCTGTAGACACACTCTGAGAGCACAATGAAGGCCAGCCATGACAAAATCTTCAGAGCTTTTTGTGTAAGTTTAGGCCTGTCGAGTAAAGTCCTAAAAACCACAGGACTGCATAGGTGAAACAGCTAATCAAGGTGGCTAAAATTTTGGGATACGGAAGAAAAAAAGAGAAGATGACAATGATGGAACGGAGGCAAATGAGTATTCCCAGGATTTAGTGGATTTAGTTTGTTCCTCTGTGAGACCCAACATGCTAAACTCCCTCGGTATCCCAACCAGTTTTTACAGTTCTGTGATGCGTGTTTTTTTTTTTAATTCTAAAAAAATGTTCTCTCTACATCCCTTTTTGTAAAGGTTGTTAAGTAGGAAGGTTTTACTATCTTCATTTCCACTTGTAGCCTGTTTCGTAACCCAAAGAGTAACGTGAATCTCTCCCTTTTCTACACCTACACTTTATTTTTTATTTTTTTGTTTTTTGCTTCTCTGCTGCTCTTTTTAGCCACTAGCACTGAAAAAAAAGTTATATGTAAGCTCAAATAGACTCGGAGGGGACATGTGGACTCGGTTGGTACCAATACCCAGGTACCAGCCTGTACCATGGAGGACAGTGAGTGAGCTGTATGTTTACCTATATCTATACACCTGTAAGTACTGGATTGAAAAAGTACTAGATTGCAAAAGTATAAATCACTTTATTACAATAACAAAGTATGGTAGAGAATATGTTTATGGAATC
Source organism: Pyxicephalus adspersus (assembly GCF_032062135.1). Lineage (NCBI taxonomy): Eukaryota > Metazoa > Chordata > Amphibia > Anura > Pyxicephalidae > Pyxicephalus > Pyxicephalus adspersus. The sequence goes on from NC_092862.1 coordinate 115,767,391, forward strand.
TGTAAGTCACACCAGAAATTACATAAACACGATAAACAATAACACTAAACTTTGCCTATTTAGCTTTCTTATTTACATCTTTTTAAAAATCTCAGAAAGGATGTAATTTTTGTTTTGACTTAACCAAGATGATTTTTTTCTAATATGAATAGCTTCACGCAATCAAGGAAAATGTCCTCAGCAACACAACGTTTCTAGCTAATCGGATTTTGTGTGTGTGTGAAATAAGCAGCATTTGAAGGGAAGGGATCAGGAAAGTTGGATGCTTCCCAAAGCAAACACGGGAGAGCTGAAGACTACAGTGCTAAGCTGCTCTCCTTTTGTTACCAAAGCCAAACTCAGTGGGATGTTATGTAAGCACTGAATTGCTGGCACTTACTCCGTACCATGGGTTTTCTTTTCTCCTTCTGTACCAGGCACACAACACATGTTTAAGAGGAAAAGGGGGAGAACTATGAATCATGATACAAGCTGTGAATGTTTGTACAGTTTATTGGCTTATAATAAATAATATGATACCTCATTAGCTTTATGGTTTGTGTTTCTTGTTTATTCTTGTTTAAATCATCTCAATTATAAATCAAAACACACATCAGTTTTCAGCACCTCCTCTGATCCTTTTTTCACAGACCATAGAATAAAGAATACATATAACCAGAGTAGGAGATGGCTAAAATCTATGTTAGTTTACTTTATGCTGTCTGTCTCCCACCCCTCTTCCTGTCTTGCAGATACAGACAGTGAAACATTCTAAAAGGGATAGTGGTAATAGTTTGAATTTTCACACAATAGTGAAGCAGCACAAAGCACTCAACCACAATGCAGGTAAGGGTATCTTCGGATGATGTCAGGTCACTGGACCTGAACTGTCTGCGTACCACCATCTACATTGTAATCACTATTATCAATGTAATAATATTTGAGCTTTGGTATGATGATTCATTCATTATCAGGTTTATTATTGGTTTGAATTACCTTAACTAGAGTGAAGGGAGTACCATCCTGCACATCACTAAAAAACCACCATGAATTGCAGTTATTGTTTTCAGAGGAGGACACAGAGGGACATCTTCTGCTTTTTTCTACCTCCCCTAAAAAACAGAACTGCAACTATTACTATACATCTATACGGAGCTTACATGTGCAATGGCTAAATGGAATGCATGAGCAGTCACTTTATAGTGGAATTTAACCCAGCTCTACTCACCTGTCGCCATTCCGTCACAGGGCACCACCATATTCTTCCTTCTTCTCTACCTACTTTTGATCTTCAGCAATCTTGATTGGCTGGGCAAGGATGATGTAATTCACCTGCGCATGTGCATTCAGTCTCAGCATCTGCAGGGATCGTGAATATCCTGACAACGCATATGCGCTGCTCAGCGATTTTGTCCCACAAAGCAAGCAGGTAAGAATGCTTATTGCAGATGGGAAATTGCAGTTTTCTTAAAATGGAACCTTAGTTTTTTCAAATTTTAGGGCTGAACATATATTTATGAAAAAATGAATAAAAGCTTTGCACTATTACAAACATTTGCTTAATAAATATTTCTTAGAACCTATAACATTGCAAAGAAATGTAAGTCTCAAAACAATGAAGTTTACACATAGGTTTAATGCTGGTATAAATGTAAAATGCCATTTCATGTCCCTGTGTATTCCTTTATAGATAAATGTATTTTACATACAGCTAATTTAAGTACACAAGTAGGGTTTTGCTATGAATTTCCTAAGCTCCTATGAACAGCAGCATCTAGCTTGTTCATGTGCCACCGCTTCTTCGTGAGCTGCTGCTTCTTCATTGTGCCATTATCAGACTAAGGCTGTGTACACACTTGCAATGGTTCTCGTCCGATATCGGCCCTGAGCGTTTGTACAGCGGCCTTCGTCCATTGTCCGAATACCCATCCTTGCAGATTCACGGACGATGGACGACAAATGATCTTAATGGAAGTGAAGGGGGAGAGCGCACAGCAGGGTGGTGCTCTGTCGTTCTCCTCCTCCCCTCTCCATAGAGCAGAACGGTGCTGTATGTACAGCACTCGTTTGCATTGCATTCTCTGGCACAGTAAAACAATTATTACAGCAATAGCTCTATGATAATTCTTGATAATAATATTCCTGATAATTCCTGAGCTTACCTGTCAGTATAAACTCTGCGGGGTCCATGCTTAGGCTGCTGTTGTACTACAATTCCTGGCATCACTTGAGTCTATAAAATGCGGAGCATAGGCAGAGAGGCTCCTGGTCTAGAGACGTGAATTGCATTGTACTCAGGCTGCTCGCCCGCCGTTACTACTGATTGCAGAATTCTTTTGGGGGCCAAAGAAAAGGACGTGCCGGGCCAGAGTTTGACACCCCTGGCCTAAGGGTAAGGAAGCCACACAATAGCCCGTTCAAAATATAATTTTGTTGCTTTTCAGCTTGAAATGAAGACACACACACAAAATGTGTATTTACACAATCTGTATTTACTCAATGCAAATTATAACGTCCTAGAAAAATTTACAATAGCAGTCGTTTAGAAACAAATATAAAAAAACATAAAACTAATTATTGAGGTGGATAAAGGATCACCGCCCTGTACTTTGTGGAACCATGCTTGTTTAAAGCAGAACTAAACCCTTTATCAAAGAATGGACAGGTGTGGTCCATGCAGTAAAATAATCTTACTTGCCTGATTGCAACTTTTTAAAATAATTAATCTGTCCCCATTTCAGGGCGCCGCTTTCTTCTTCTATCTTCTCTTCCTTGTTTTGATCTTTGACCAGCTGGGTCGGGATGGCTGATTGTAATGTCAGAAGGTGAAGCTTCAATGAAAATGATGATGAACTTTATTCCCTTTCGACATTTTTCTGGCCTCATCCATTTTTTATTCTATCCTAACAAGGGTTCCAGTCCCTGCAGCAGAGAAACATCCCCACAACAGGATGATTCCATGTTTTAGTGTATGGTGTGGTGTGGTAGGGTATTCTTTGGCTGGTGAGATGCATTGGCTTTTTTCAAAATGGAGAAGGTAGTTACACCTGATTGAGTTTACCTTTTAGGAGGGAATAATCCTTATTAATCTAATTTTTTCTAAAACGTTGCTATGATATCTTTTATTTGGATGTTATAAGTCACTTTAAGTAAATACAGCTGGAGAAAAGGTTTTTTGTGTGTCTTCATTTCAGGCTGCAATCCAATAAAATGTGAATTCTATACCCACTGTATATTCACAGAATTAGTGGTGTCACTCACCTGGTTGTTTTGTCTGCCAGAGATAAATGAATTACAAAGGTGGCTGAGAAAAATTAGAGTCTTTTAGCAAATTAAACTATCAACGTATAAATAACTTATCTGTGTATTTTTTTTTTATAGTTCAGTTTTCAATACTATCACATCACAAGTTATCATACTCTACTTCAAGAGTGGAAAAACTATATTATGAACATAGTTATACATTTGTCAGTTCTGTAAACATTTTAACAGAAGTATGACATTGCTTAAAATAAATCATCTTTTTTTCCTTTCTCCTTTGATGAGGGTGATGTATGTATCCGGATACAGATACTGCCTTGAGGTTAAGAAATAGTAACTATTCTTGGAAATATTCAAGATGAGACATGCCACACCTGTAACATTTTCACAGCTCAACATTCTATGCTCCCACTGCAGGAATGACATGCTTCAGTATACAAAATGTGCATCACCTTACAAGATATACATGGAAACAGGAAGCCAAATAATTAAACACAAAAAATTACTTAACTGTATATGTTATTTATATAATTCTTTGGTATCTGGCACACCTATTGTATTGAATCAAATCTTTGACAGTAGAGATCAGAATGCTTCTATTGCTTCCTTTCTTACCATAGAACAAAAACTTGATTTGTGGAAGTAGTAAAAATATCTTTTTAAAAACCGTATTCATTTAGGAGCCATTGGGAATAAAAAAAAAAGGAATACTGGTAATATTAGTATTTTAAAACTTTCTTCTACACAACTTGAGCAACCACATCGCTCTGCCAGGAAGGGTTTACTATGACTTTAAGTAAACTCTACTAATTTATTGAAATCTTAGTTTATGTTCTAATTTTTAGATTTTAGTGTACAATATATTTTAGTGTATATTCTTTTTTTTAGTATTAGCAACCATTATTATGGTAATTAATGTTGTGATCATTTACCTTTAACCATCAAATTGCACAAAATCCATTTAAAGAATATCTGTACTGAAGACGTATGCAGGCTGGCACTGCAGATTTCCCTTGTAATAAATGCTGGCTGCCTGGTATGTCATGCAGATCCAATAGTTCTATATTCTAAGTCATTGACTTAAAACAAGGGTGCAGACTGAGAGTTCAGTTTCCACTCTGACTTCACAATCTGCATGATTTCTCCAGTCCTAAGTGTCCATATAAAGCAAAAGGTTGAAGTATAGGTCTCCCAATGCTGCGAATGACAAGGAACTGATAAGGACTGATAACGAGAATATGCTTGATTTTCCCTTTATACATCCACTACTCTTGGCTACTAACTAGGTTACAATTTTGAAGTTTCGGCTCAGCCAGTGTTTAAAAAAGTACTGAGCCATTCAACTTAGACAATTGGCTTTTAAAAGAAATGGTCAACAAATGCAGCCTACTTTTTTCTTTTAGGTTTTCCTAACAAATCCATCCATTTACCAAAGTAATGAAGACGGAAGTGGCTTTTTTTAGGACTTAGGAAGATGGAAGCTGACTTTCTTGCTTGTTTCTGAAAGTGCATAGTCATTCCTTTTTTTACTATGATACTGACTCGGGATGCATGTGTATATTTAGTGTCCTGACATCTGATACACATATGTTTGTTCCAGATCTGTAACACCCCATGCAGTGAAGGATAGCCCAGGAACATGCTCTGCAACAAGTGATAGATTTTTCATTGCCCTTATGACAGGTTTTATTCTGCATGGACTGCTGTAGTCATTACTCTTTTTATATATGGATTAACTGGCAATATTCTGTGAGGATCATAAATGAAAAATGCACATATTAATTTATTGATACTTGATACAACCAATCAGGGTCTGTTTTCTTTTTTATTTACTTACTGGATAAACACAAATTACTGACGGATGGTTACTGACGGGAATTTTTTCCTATATCACATTTTTATACATCAACACCATGTGGTATCGCTTCCAAGTTGGGTAGATAAATTGTGAACTAACTGCCAGTGCAAAGGTCCCAACCGAGACACAAATATAAAATAAAATATAGGTTGCATTTTTACAAATTACTTTGGTTAAACTTTACAGTTCCAAAAGGACCAAAATCTCACCTGATCCTCTCTCCAAGGATAGAATTTTGTGTCCTGAATGATGTTGGTGCACTTGGAACAAAGTTTTACCACAAGAAAATGAGTTGCCTACCTACATCATATTCATATTATATACTACAAGGTAAACTAAGCTGGACTTTAGGTTCCCAGTCTATCATGATGTTTAAGATATGACCTTCAATGAAAGCAGCCACTGTCTGACCCACCAGTGTGCTTCATAGTTATAAAATTGAAAAGTAAGCTGTACAAAATTTCCCGTCAAGGTGTTTTTTTTCAAGTATTGTTCTAGACCAGGGTATCTGGACCTTTTCAAAATGAGGGAACCCATTGAAATAACGTTCAGGTCTTCAGGAACCCCTGCTATAATTACTATATCCACAGCTCACAGTAAATTAGTGTGGTGGTCAGTGGGAGCAATACTCCCTACATTGCTATCCAGTGGTAAGAATGTCATCCTTACAAAAAAGATCATTGGTATCAGGTAAACCGATCTGAGAGACAAAAACTGCACATTGCTTAGAGAACCCTTATCAACCTCTTGAAGAATCCTGGTTGAGAAACATTGGTCTGGTGTAATAAATGACACCGCTGTGAAATGCCTTGTTGCTCCCCACACCTCGTATGGGTAAATATCACTTATTTTTACAACTCAGTACTCCTTGCACTATACCATATATATGACATGTACTTTATATGGCTCATACTGACATCTTATATGACACCTAATATAATTCATTGACACCTGACATGTTGACATTTAATTTTAAAACCATGCACACTACTATTGACCCCATTTGCAGCTATAACAGCCCCTACACAGGAAAGGCTTTCCAAAGGGTGTTTGTTGGATTTTGAGCCAATTCTGCCAAAGGAACCCTTTTGAGGTAAGGTACTGATGGTAAGGTAATGAGATTTGGTGCTGGATAAAAAGTCCTGGCTCAAAACCAGCATTTCAAAGCAATTCTGGGATGGTTAAAGTCTGTGCAGCCCACTCAGGTTCCTCTACACCAAACTTAATTTGACTATTATCATGTGATTAGTACCAACATCGTCATGAAAAATACTGCAGAACTGGCAGGCAAATCCAGCAGTGTCACTATAAAAATATATATCTGACATGAAGTTATCCAGAGCACAACCATTACCGCCTTCCCAGCAATTTTGCTTCAATTCAAAACAAATGTAGCACATCTTTAGCCAGACGGATTGCAATCTTTTGGCCTAAAGATAACATTTCATATTGTTTAAATAAGATGCTTATAGCATGGCCAAAAGTCCAGTTATAGATATTCCCTCAATGTCAGAGGAATGTGATGAATTCAACGCAATCCATGTTTCATATTACAATAAAAAGCAAGCTTATTTTCTCCAAGAGAAGAAATAATTTCCCAGATAAAGTGGAATTTATGCACTGTTTATAGAATAATAATCTTAAATGTCAGATCTGGGCCTTGGCATTTAACGGATTTATATCAGTTCTGTTTCCTGCAGATTTATATTCATCATATTTTATTATCTAATATGAGCAGGGTTTGGCTATTGCCCTGTTGCTCTCTAAATGAAAGGCTTTATGTGAAATATGAAATGAACTGTATGTCATATCACTAGGCAAGTGCTGTAACAAAGCTGTCTTGGAAGGATTTTGTGAAAATCTCAGCAGTGTTTCCAAGTCCTCCTCAAATAAAATTCTGGGTATGAACACAGAGCCAGCACTGTCTGAAACAAAGATTAGTGTATGGGTTGCTTTTTTATTTCAGAGAGGGGTTAAAACTGTTGGTGATTTAGGTTATTTTTGATGGTGTCCCATTTATTTTATTAATTATTACACAGTATTTATATAGCACCAACATCTTACACAGTGCTGTACATAGTTATGTCACTACCTGTCCCACAAAGGGACTCTCAGTGTAATGTTTCTACCACAGTCAAATGTCTTTTAATACAGTCTAAGGTCAATTTTGAAGGAGGAAACCCACACAAACACGGGGAGAACCTGCAAACTCCATGCAGATAGTGTCCCGGCCGAGATTCAAACCTGGGACCTAGCGCTGCAAAGAACAGAGTGCTAACCTCTGTGCCACTGTGCCGTCACTTGTCCAGAGATACAACAGGAAGTTTGAGGAAATATTTGCAAAGCTGGAGGAATTTTTTTTTGAGACACTTGTCACTGATGCCACCACTGGAAGGTTTACCCTGTCCCATGGTCAGAAAGCCCACAAATATAAATTTTAGGATATAACCTATGGTATAAGGATTCTCTTGAACTCTTGAATAGCCTAACAGTAACAATTGGTGAACACCAACTTCTTTCCACACTTCTGTACCATCTCCTGCTGTTTTATCTCCAACCAGAAGATGACTTCTCCGTTTAGGAGCCTCATTTATTACCCCCGCCTGATTGGTGACAGCTGACAGGTCATCACAACAAATATAAAGGTGACTCTACTTAGTGGGGACACTGACAAAAATAAAAACCTGATAGGAGTTTTAACACTTCACCCCACTATCCATAAACCTGTGTCTATGCAAACCAAGCCGCACCTACTGGAACATTCCATAACTCCTGTCCAGTAAACCTGTCATTAAAGAAATATGGAGGCTACCATTGGTGAACACACTCTAAAAACACCACTTTCCTATCTGTAAGTAAACATAAAACATAAAGTTAAAGAAAAAAACAAGATTGACCAGACCTGTTATATTTTTCTTTTCTTTATTTGTTTGTTCTGGATGAAAACACTTACTAGGTGTATTTTTTAGTTCCATCCCCATTTTCCCTGTTTCCTGCTTTATTCAGATGGCCTGTTGGAATCTCTTTAATTACAGACAAAGCTGTTAGAAACAACATAATACTCTGCAAATAAGCATGTCCTGTGATAGTAAGAAATCAAAACATAGAATAAAATTGATATAAAACCATTCATTATATTCCCCAAAATATGAATGTATTATTATTATGACTACACAAAATATGAATTTTGTGTAAAATTTGTATCACCTGTCTGCATTACTGATCCATTACTAATCAATTCTGAAGAAATGACTTGATATATCAGATTACAGACTTTCACTCTATGTACAAAATAAAATTGGGCATATTATGGTGGGCTGTGATCATAAAAAGATTAGAACCTGCTGTACTAGTTCCTGCTGGCAGGGATCCCCCGCTCAATTTAGTCTGTTTTATATATAGTTTTTTCCTTTTCTGTAGATTGCCTAAAACCAAATAAAATGTTAAATAAGATGGCAGTAATGTTTTTGCTTTTATTATTTGCTAAAAGGTGTGTACTTTGTTAATTGAGTTGCTTTTATGTACTCATTTCCTTTTTTTCTGAAAAATATGTGTTCATGAATTGTGCAAGGAACTTTTATTTGAACATGTTTTGTGCATGTCATATGAAGTGCACACCAACAGATTTACCTAAAAGGTGGTCCAATACTTTCCCTTAAAAGCCCCCAACACTACCGCTCTTTTCTGCCACTGGAAGTAAGAAGATTTACTGCTGTGTATGCTTAGGGCCATTCATTTTAGCTGATGTGAATTTCATTCTGCAATGCCCCATTGCTAGGATGATATTTTATATTAAGCATGTTTTTGTTTTACTGCTCATATCATGGTTTATTGGGCTTGATTTATTAAAGTTCTCCAAGGCTGGAGAGGATACACCTGCATCAGTTAAGCTGGGTGTTTCAGCAAACCTGGAATGGGTTTCTGGTCCTAGACCAGATCCATTCCAGGTTTGCTGGATTATGACTAATGATGGGTTATGGGGAATAGCTAACTTTTTGCTACTGCTACCTATATGTACAAAGCCTAGTATGCTTAATAGTAAAACTGTTCATATCTCCTATGGAGTTGATGACCTAAAGTTGATGACCAGCATCAGCCTTAGCTGCCATTTGTGCCATCATGTAAGTGAACCTGTTATTTTCCCTTGCCACTGGCAACATTGTTATTGGGTTCTCTAAATAAATCCAGCTGCAGCACACACATGCTTTTAAATCATTTCAAAAGATGTGTCTAAATGATGTGTCCATTCATATCACATTCATAACACAAATGTTGTCTTGTGAACCCATTATTCAGCCAACCTATAATGCCCCCACTACTCTTTGCCGTACCCCTTCATCAGTCACAAGATGTACTGTAACTTCTCTTACTTCCACTACATATACTGCATTTTAGGCATTGCCCTTTTATTACAGAATTTGTAGGGCTCACAGCCACAGATGATAAGCTCTGCAGACCTGAAACCAAACCCTTGTTGGAGTTATGTAAATGTACCTACAGCTGTGATGGATTCACTTGGAGTGATATTTACAGACATCATATCTTTATGGTGACCTGTAGTATTTTTCTACGCATTTGGTAGAGCACTGGTTATTTTTAGCATAGCTCAAGTTCATCAAAAATGCATCTACAGCTGTGTCAACACAGAAAATGTCATACATTAAATCCAGATGTTTAACTCGCCTACATATTGTGCTGTAGTGAAGGCCTATATCTAGGGAGTACATGCTTTCTACTTTGTTCATTATTTCACTACATTAGTATAATTAGGCTGTGTTTTTATGTACTCTGATAATAGCAAATGTACAATTCTTTCAGCTTTTAATTATTAAATTAAATGATGTGAAAATGTTAACCTTTTCTTCATTCTCAAGTTATTGAGGCACTTAAGAAAAAACAGAAGTATTTATAGTGGTACAGCATACCTAGTCATTTATTTTTCTATGCAGCTAGATTTCCATGTATAAGCCTCTATGTAATATACTGTATTTCATGGCCTGGACCATGGGCCTACCAATCTTAATAAATAAATTCATTGCTAAAATCTGACCTGTGTCTGAACCCTCAAACTGCCTAACACCATGCCACCATGAAATATGTGATTTGTTCAGCTGAATCTCAGTTTTAATCAGCCGTGTTAATTCCCTTGTTTAGATCAAGCAGTCCCCTAGTCATCAATATGTTTGTTTACCCTGATGTGTCACTTCTTAATTTACAATTATATATCTATGACTTTGTACAGTACAAGGTATATGTTATCACACATGACCATTGTTTAAACTAATGCACCACTACTTTAATTACCAACAAGGAAAATCTTTGGATTCATAGTATAGACAGCAAGATATATTAAAAATGAATCCTTTATTGACAATGATTAAAGTCAAGCAACTATATACATAATACAAAAATAACAAATATTAACATGCTAAACATAGTACGGAACTACAAGTTTAAGACAGCTAAACTGGCGTACAAAACAAGTCTTTTTAATTATATCTTGTTATTACATACTAAAAATCCCAAGATTTTTTTTATTGGTCATTAAATTTAAGCATGTATACAGGGATGGACATAAATATATCTATCATTTAACCATGTAAGCATAATAATTTGTCACACATATATCCAATGTACCACCAATATAAAGATTTCCTGAAGAACTGTGCAACTGGGTTGACTGAAAAACATTAAACAAATATGTAAGTCTGAGCGCAGAATATCTTAACATAGCACTTCTTGTTAGAAAGGATCTCTAAATATGTATTTACCCACTCATATTTATCACACGCCAGTGTACATTTGTATGATGTGTTAATGGTCATTTGTTAAACCACATGGGCAGGTGTTATAGGGGCTACAGATGAAACTGTCAGACTGTGAAAAGTATAATTGATGAAAACTCTCTTGAAAAAACAAATAAAACGCATATTGGAAGGGTGTGAATCCAGTCTGTAACAAAGCTTCTTCAATTACACATATATGCTTTTATTAGGAATCTGTATGTAAGTCTTAGGCAATAATTAGTTTATTATTTGCCAATCCTTACAGCAAAGCATGATATATACTTCGAGAACTCCTACATATCAGACATTCTTCATGCATTGGGATATTTTATGAAACAATATCTTCATTTTTCCATTTACTTGTACCTTTTGTCATACCATCAAATGTTTCAGTCTGTTAACAATATTTGTCTGATGCGTGATTGCTTTGCTGGATACCCTTGATTAGGTTTGGTATGAGAGACATTTAGAGGCATAAAGTGGCAGTCTGGATCAGTAACTGACAACCTGAGGCATTTGTTAGAAGATGAAGTAGAAATAAAACATCCCTGTTGGTAACATTTTGGTTTCTGATTTTTCCTGTCTATTTCCCTGTATGATAAAAAGTACATGAGCAGACATATAACTTAAGGCTAAACACATGGAACTCTTTCCATTACATTGAGGTCCAGTTATAATAAAACAAACCAGATGTTCACCTCACTGTGAGTGTTTCATATTTACTTCTTTATAGATTCTCGAATATTGAAATATTGTAAAATAAAATGTACTTCTTAAAGACAGAGAAATATAGCACTGACTGATGAATTTTACTTCCCCCAAAGTTTCTGATTATCAAACAAATCAAACCAGAGTATACAAACAGAGTGTACATTTTCAAAAACAATCAATTAACTTTGCAAAAAGTGCAATTTAATAAACTTAAAGTACAGTGATAAACATAGAGCAAACAGGTGTCTTGTGAAGAATTAAGGTAAAGGTCCACTTCCAAATTATTAACAATGTGCTGAATATGTTAACTTCTTGGAGAAATTTTTTACATTAGCACTGTGTGTTAGCCATTGTCCGTTTTCTCCTCTTTCTCCTCTAATAACTTCAAATAGTATAATCAGACCCTTGAAGGTTCATTTATCCATCTGAAATGTACATGTTGAATAGGCTCTTCACTGACCATCCAGTTGGCAACTTAGTCAATTGAGAATAAAAATCATCTCATAAAGTCTGAACCAACTGACTCATGCCAAATATTTGATGTCTGTGGGTATGTGGGTACTAATAAACACTTGACAGGGATTACAGTGCTTTCACATTCTATTTTTAAACCAAAACACCATTACATGGCAAATTGCAGTTTTTGTATACTTTTCCCTTATCTTAATAAAATGGTTTTTGATGGCTTTTTTTGGTGCCTTGATATATCTGTGCACAATTTGTGTTAGCACTGCTTTCCCGTATTCACTAGGCTAAGTAAAAATAAAAAAGGAAAATTTACAAAGTGAACATTTTTTTACTCTTATAGGCAATCAGCCACATTGTGCTTTGGACCCACCACATCTTCAAAGTAAAATGGGTGGAGTATTTCAAAAGGGAATGGGACATTGTGGTGTTTTAATATTGCTTTATTTTGGCCTAATACATTAGAATCATTCAATTATAACTTGCACATCTGAAGAGCATTATATTCAGCATGCAGTTACATAACATATTAGGCTTAAACTTTCTTGAACTCTAGAATGAACTCTAGGATGAAAAAATAAGCATTCACCTACATACAGCAGATACTTGAAATTAGAAATATGTGCCAACAAAATGAACCAACAATTTAGAATTCTATGTGTGTGTGTTGTCTTAATGCCAAGATCAAATGAGGGCTCTAAAATCCTCTGAAAGGAGGTTGTGGATGCTCAAAAGTCTACCAATGGATTTAAAAGAACCTACAAATTATTTTAAATCAATTGCTACACCATAAGGAAAATAATGGAATAATCTCAAATGTTTGTAAGGATTTGACCAGGACTGCCCATCCAAACAAATGTCACAGTAACAGGCCCATGGGGCTAAAAGAAGTCAAAAATTTCATCCGATAACTGCAGCTGGTGGCAAAATATATGCATCCACTATCGGAATGAAATTGTACCAATGTAGGCCTGAGTGCCAGATGTCCATAAACAACATTATAACAAGAATATAGTTTGCTATTGTATATACAAAGATCAGCCTCCACATTAAAAACACTGACAAGTGAAGTAATAATATTGATTATATCATTGATTAAGGACAAAATGGCAGGACAGGGTAGGTCAGAGCATTCCTAATTTGGCAGGTGCTATGAGGTTTTCCTAGTAATCAGGGGTTAGTACAAGGGGTGTAGTGGGACAGGCACGGGTGGGAACGCCATGGCCTCGCTGACCCCCTGGGCTCAAGAGAAGGACCCCACCGGGGGGGGGGCACACTGGCCAGAGATGCGGACCGCGTCCTCCGTACTGATCACAGGCTTTGGGCGGTGGGCAGTTTCAGTCTCCCTGAATACAACCCGACCACTCTGTCATCGTAGGCTAAGACCTGAGATGGGGGAGTGGGTGGGTTCTGGTATCATGACGTCACTCTTCTTCTTTGAGTGACAAAGGCAGGGGTGTAGTGGGGCTCTTGTTTTTTAGACTACACCCCTGGTTAGTACCTTTACCTTTAACTGGTTTATGAGTGTTAACTGCTCATTGATATGCTTGGGAATGTTGTGCAAGATGAAGAGAGGATGGCAGGCTGATGGAAGCTGTGTAATATTCTGGGCATTGTTCTGTTATGAAATCTTGGAACCTGGCAATCACATAGATGTTAAATTGACATGTACGACCTGCCTGTACCAACCAACCTGTGCAATGATGAATTAAAGGCCGATTGTTTGCTTACAAGAATAATAGTTGTAATAGTAATAATGAAGCAATGGAGGAAATGTCAGGGTTTGGCACCGTACAGAGACTTGTTCCAGCAACATTAGTCATAAAAAGGAGAAATGGAAGATCAAGGACTTGCTTAGTGAACAAGCAGTTTATTCTAGCAAACCTATACATAAATAATATCCTGATAAATCTTTTTCATGTTGTATTCACCACCTTCCTAAACTATAAAATAACATATAAAAAGGAGAAAACACTAGCCTGAAATAAGTGACTAGTGGTCCACCCACCCACAAAGTTTATCTATTCTGAAACTGGTATGATTATGTACTCTTTTTTTATTTATGTATAGCTTAAAAGTTTGTACAAGTTCAAAGTGGCATTCCCCCCTGAAGAAGCAGATTCTCCCTGCGAAACGCGTCATGTTTAGTGAATATTCATTTCTCCTGCTACAACCTATTGTAATTATGTTGTTAAGCCTGTAGACATGTCTTTATAATTATTGAGACTTTGTATATGTTCATTTTGTTATTGTGCCTAATTTTATTGAAGTGTACTAATAAATATATTGATGCTTTTAACTGATATTTTTACCACATGAACTCCCTACTTTATCTGGGCTGCTCCCGTTTGTGGATGTAGTGATCACTAGCCCCTTGTTTCGGGCTAATGTTTTCTCCTTTTTATATGTTAATTCTAGTAAACCCATTTCTTGCATCCAAAGTATTTTGCTTTGCAAAGTGGTTAAACGTTTCGCATAATCAATGTCAGAGAAGGGCAATACCAGCTTCTGAGGGCAAGGGTGAACGTACAATACATCATTGCATCTGTTAATGTTTTTGGTAAATTATTGAAAATAACAGACATTGCCTCAAATATTCGCTTGTGGGAATCTTCCAGGTCCTTGTGTTTCAATGGCAAATTGATTCCCACCAAGGAATGTTTGAGGGGATGTCAGATTCCATGTTTTATAGATAGAGCCCCCTTGCTTTTTTTTTACATTTATTTTATTTATTTATAAAAGAAGCAAGCTATCAAACTAGGAAAACTGAGGTTGTAAATAGATTTGGAATTATAATATTGATGATAATATTTTGAAAACACAATACTGTACAGTACGTTTTCTTATTAGAATGGATTTATTTGCTTACTAACACTTACAAGTCCAGATGGTCTGCATTTGGTCTGAAAATGCATTTTCATTGTTCCTCTCTGAGTTTTAAACCTGCTGTCCTTTCATGTTACATGACATAAGCATTTGCAATGTACCCCAACAAACGTCTATTGTCTTGTCTAGCTCTCTAAGGGAGACAAGAACACAGCTCTCTTGTGTTTAATTCTTCAGTTTCTCTGGTTATTTGAGCTGTCTGCATTTGTTGCTTCTTGTTCTTGCCATTTATTTACTTCAATAGATCCATTTACTGCCAAGTTTTATGGAAAAAAACAGATCTCCAAGAAATATCATGTTGCTTCACCACTGGGAGCCAGATGTCACAGAGTTTGGCTCCACACTGGCCGGGAGTCTTAAAAGCATAGCTACATATTGTACGAAGTGAGAAATGAGTCAGAGGCACTTAACTAGAGGGGCCTCTGGCAAGCTAAATGTCCCTTTTAAGTTTCCTTCACAATATCATTAACCGCCTGGCATGGCACGGGCAGTGGGTGCTGACGTTACACTTTGTATTTTTTTCTTTTGGCTACTTAGATTTTCCAGAAGAAGATGTGCCATGGCCAAAACATTTCTAAATAGTCACCACAAATGTGATTCAGGCTTTGTTATGCCATTGGTAAAACAAGGAAATTGGCTAACTGGGATGGAATTGTACCCAAGGTTAATAGTTGATTTTACATTTACTAAGTTAAAGTTAATTTTCTAAAAAAAAGTGTGTAATAATATGGGTGGTTAATAACCATACTCCTCCCCATGACTGCTTGTTTTTATTGCAAAATGCAATTTTTTGTTTAGAGCTAAATTTTATAGACGTTACCAATCTAAACCGTGAGCTTCTATGGTTACTTTTGTTATTCATTTTAGGAGCCTTTTCTAATCTCGAATCTAAGGTACCTAAAAGTCTAATCTGAATACCTCCAGGAGCCAGTGGCAGGTGATCTATCTTAGTAGTTTATTGGGCTATAGTCAGAGGGGCGTCTGCCATTAGGCTATATTACAAATTGCACCTTTCAAATACTATGGTCTATTTATAAGGCAGTGAATCTGAAACTCACTAAAACAATCCCTGGTGGAGAATCTTTCAGACCGGTGTGTTTCAGTGGCAGTAATGGATTCTCCAACTGGGAATGTTTCAGTGAATGTCAAATTCACTGCTAATAAAAAAACTCTTATTTTTTTCAGAACAGTGGGAAACCCAATGAATAAGAGTTCAATAGCAACCTGCTCCCTGCAACCGCAAGAAAAATGCTTTAATCGGTGGAAAGACTGGAACTGTCAGATTTTTTTTTTTGTGTATGTCCTTTGTATACATTTTTCCTTCACTTTTTTTTCCTGGTGAAAGTGGTATTAGCAGGAAAAGTAAAATAAGGATTTTATTTTTTTATAGGTGGCTGTATTTGTGTTATATGTTACTTGTATTATTGTGCCTCTGATAACCACCAGCCAAAGGTGATACTCCACTGTTTACCTTAACTATTGTCTCACAGTTGATTGTTACTAGAGGCATTGAACTTGAAAAATTGAATACCATTTATAAGTTTGGGATTTATTTAATGGCATTGGGGATAATTAGTAATGTTTTATAAAATAAAAAACCTTTACATTATAATAAAACATCATATTTGCACATAGACAAGTAACTACATGTACCAAAAGGTGGTAAGTTGGAACCCCCAAATTTTCATAATACTGCAATACAGCAAAGTATATAAGAAGGTATTATGAATCACATCTTCCATAGAATGTAAAGTCTGGTGGGCACCAGTAAAGCATCAATGCGTTTCACAGTACACAACTGCTTCCTCGGGAAAATTTTTGGTACATTAAAACCAAATGTAAAATATAATAAATATATAAATGACAGCAAGCTAACCAGGTGAATGATTCAGAATATATACATAAGTATAGAAATAATTGATACCTATGCAGCAGACATAATGAACATCTCAGGTCATTTAACAACATAAGGATTATAGAAATGATATTATATCACCTAATCCTGGGGGTTTCAGAGCATTGAGAAGTTCTATCTCTTTTGTTTCTAATTGTAGTAACCATTTAATAGTGTGATCTGATCTTAGGTTGGTATGGGCTTGGTCCAATGCAGAGAATTTATTAGCATTTGGATCAAAGTTATGATGTATACCAACATGGTGACCAACTGGAGTGGTGATGTTACCCACTCTAATGGAATGTATGTGGTCACAAATCCTCCATTTGAATTTTCTTTGTCTTTTCTATAAAGAAAGCACCACAAACACATGAAATTAGATAGGTAACACCAATTGCATTACAAAATGTTGCAAATTATGTATATGGGTATTTTTAAGTTTTTTGATGGTATTTTCATCAATCCAGTTACTTTGTGTACAGAAGCCACATTTATATGTTCAATATAGCCTACATGGATCTCCTCTGCGTTCTCCTATATAGCAAACCTTTAACCGATCTAGATTGTGTTTGTAGTGGTGGGATGATTGTTGACATATTTGGAAATAATGGCATGATGTGTCATGATTGGTTATTGTAACTAGTGATAATCCTGCAACCTTTGAAAGCAGCTGTGTATCACAATTGTCCAAATTTGGCAAGCCTCAAATTCAAGTTACCATAAGAAAAAAGGAAATTACATCATAACCATGTAACCATTTTTCAGGCAGTTCAGTGGTTTTAGAGATAGTAGTCTGTCATAACTGATTTTCCCCAGTAGGTAGGTTGAAAAGAATTCTTCTACCACTTACTAATAAACTGTGGTTCTTTTTCTCTGCAAACCATTTTGTTCTCAATTTTATGGTAAAGCAGTCTGGAACTTAACTTGATGCTTCCTCAGAACCCGGGTGGGTGTATTTCAGACATTTTGCCAAATGTGTTGTTTACATGGGCATGATTTTGGTAAAGTGAATTAAATCCATCATCTTTACTGGATAAGAGGTGGAGCACATTATACCATGAGTAGTCATCAATGAATTCAAAAAATTCATATTATTTTATAAAGTCTGAGCTTTTATGGGATCACATAGATCTAAATAAAGTCCAGGGCTATGTTCGTTTCCTGGTCATTTTCCCTTTATTCAAATTGAACACTTTATTACAGTGTTTCTCAACCAGGGTTCCTCTACAAATTGCTAGGGCTTCCAAGAGCAATGAGCAATTTGTGACTCTCAGGTCAATTTCACTGACACCAATGATCTTTTTGGCTATCTGTAAGGGTGACATTCTTCTCACTGACTACCATGCTAGTGTACTGGGAAATGTGGATAAAGTAATTATAGCTATGTGACATGCACTGTATTTCCCAAGTCAATGCACCAGGTGAAAAATGAGTTACATGTACATTTAATATCTGAAGCATCTTCTATTACTTCTTTGACCTTTTGTTGTTTTGCTGCCATGATGATTCACTCTAGCTTTCCAAATTCTAAAAGCTGTATATGTACATGACACATGACAATATTTGTGTTTCGATCAGCCTATTGCTTTTATTGCAGTTGTTGGTTCTTGGTGCACATCCTGCTATTGGAGCAAATTCTTTGTACTTGCTCTGTTTCACTTATATTCATCCACAAGCTCGCCTTTAACATATTTCAGGGTGAGCTCATCATCTGGGTGTACTACAAGTCTCAAAGCTGTCTAAGAGACCACAGAGTAAACAGTGCTTCTATATGAAAGTCATTATTTTTCTTTTCCCATAGTTCATAGGCATTCTACTATTTCTAAGATACATGTTATACAGTTCTGTATTGCTGGCCTTTCATCAGCTAAGTCTCTTATAACTTTCTAATCAAGTACAATTTATTGTTAAAATTGCCGCTCCGCTGTGCATGCTAAAGCCCCTGCTACCCCTTGTCTTAGTTTCACACATGAATATCTGCACATTATGATCTGTACACTCATCTAAAGGTGGATTTCATCTGACCTCCGGTATACACTTCCATGTATGACAGAATTTTTATTTTTAAACTTCCAGGACTGGTAGTTCTGGTATGTCAGATTAGCAACTGAAAACATAAATTACTGTTAGTAGCCATTATATTTGCTTTACAACATTATTATTTGGTGCTTTATAGATCCTGTTTAATATTAATGATATTAATAATAACAATATTAATAATAATAATAATATTAATTGCATACATAATTTTGCATTCATTGTTTTGCTGATAATCTGGACTATAGCTGTATCTGTGGCAGGATTTTGTCTTCGGCTGTAGCTGGGCACATAAACTGTTGGATCTGGACCTGGTCACCACACCATCCGAAACTGCAAACGCGTTCTATTGACCCTCACGCCTACATAAAACTGTAAAGTCCAGTGTTTTTTGTTTTGTTTTGTTTTTTTGCTTTAATGAACATTTGCTCCATGTACTGTTTCCGATACACATTTCACATTTGTGCAGTCCTAGTGTGTGATTCGTCCTATTTATGAAACTTAAAAAAAAAAAAAAAAAAGAAATAGCTCACTCCTTTTTAACAATTTTACTGCAGCATTCCATCTGGTTTCCATTAAACCTTCCAAAACAGAGAACAATCAAGTTTAATTTGTACCAGACACAATTCGTAGTTACTAAAACTTACATAAAACATTAACTTGGAGACTGGCTCACAATCTGATCCTTGTTCTGTTCCGCCAAGTTTGTCAGGGTTTTAAGGATTTCATTTGTCTATGAAAATCCAGATCTTTTTCTTCTTTTTTGATTGATAGAAAACAAATAAAAAATCCCAATTAGATGATAAGGAAAACCAAAATGTCAATCACCTGACCACGATAACAGCAGAACACTAACTGTGTAGTAAACAATTTCCTATAGCTAAAATGTGTTGATGAGAAACTTTATTAGATTTGAAACTCATGATACAAAGATGTATGGCTGGGATTTGTAGTATTATACATGGGAGTTTTTCACATTTGGTGGTTTTAATTAAATTGCATGCTTTATATATTTAAACAGAACACTGAGCAATCTAACTGACAAAACTATTTATATAAAGGTACAGTAAAAGCTCATTCATAGACATTAAAACTTTCCTGCCACGCTACATTCTCTCCTATTAATCTTATTTTTTTTATAAAAACAAACAAACACTAAATTAAAGCCTAATGATGAGCAAAACTGATGATTTCATTTTGCCGAAAGTTTCCAAGAAATACAACGAGATTAATCGGAAGGTGAAATTATTGCAATTATACTGTTTTGAGGGCTGGATTGTAATTTTAATTACAGGGGACTGTTTTAGAAATCTTCTTTCATCCACTGTTCCTCTTTAAAATCATAGAAGAAGAAGGAGAACTTCAGTATAGTCAGTTAGCATACCAAAAAGTCGAGTACCTGTCATTTAAATTTTTAAAAAAAGGCAAACTTTTGACTAATGTGCAAATTTGTTTTGATCATGGGAATGGAGAAAAGAGGATCACAACTGCTAAATCTGCAGTTTATATCAGGATAAACAACTAAACAGTGAAAAATACAGAACAATTTGGAGATTATGACTGCAGACTATGTGCTGTGTACCTCTATAAATTGTTTTCATTGTAAACTTTGGTAAATACAAATTGTGAGAAATTGTGAAGAACTGTGAGAAAAAAGTAAAAAGAAAAAAAGTTATAATAAATGAAAAGTCTATGCTTTGCAATTATTGTTTTTGCCTTGTTGTGCTTTGAGACAGGAGCAGCACTGAGATGCTGCTAACAGGGATGACAAAAGAAGCTGTCACTTTGACCAGACAAACAGCTTCAATTCTCTCCCTCAATATAAAACAGACCCTGTCTCAAAGAGACTGGAATTACGCTGTAAACTATTTCCTTCTAGTTGTAAAGGTTTTTGTGTAGCTGCAATGTTCCATCTTCTCTTCCAAGGTACTCTTCCTTCTTACCATCATCAAGATCTAGAATCAGAATAAAGTTTCCAGTCTAGCTTTTATAGGAAGGGGAATTCTTACTGGTTGCTGGGGTGAGCTGTATATTTTGATAGTTGTAAAAAAGAGCCCCCAGATGAATTTCCACTGCATGGCAAAAATGAGAACTTGAAAAAATTGTTTCTCAACAAATTGTGTAAATGCTCACTGCAGGTATGCAGTCACATGAAAAACAATGTCAGTGTACCTATTTCATCTGCACATAATTGTTTTTTTTTTTTTAAAGTAAAGAGGAACTTGCTTTTCACATGATTGGTAATTGAAGTGAACATTTACACAATTCAGCTTTAGCCATAGTGTAGTTGGCTTCAATCCAGATCACCTTTTGTCTGGCAACATTAGATGTTTTAAAGCTATACAAATGTACTTACAGTATTGATTGAGGTTCTATTGTGTAAAAAAATATTTATCTTTAGTCCACAGCAGCTGTCCAAGTTCCTGGTAAGTATGGAGAACCAACCTTATTGTATGGGATTCCATGTACAATATATAAAATATTGGTTAATTTTCTTTCTATAGGGTAGGTGGCAGACCCGTGTGAGGCCTGAGACAATTGGCTTTGTCTCTCTGTATTGTTTTCTTCTTTAAGTTCTATAAAAAAAAACTGTTTCTTTTATCTTCTTTTAATTCATCTTATTTCTAGCCAACAAAAATGTTAAAGTTCTCCTCTGTTTCCCGTAAAGTTATAATTGTGTTTTTTCCTTTGCTAAATCAAGTTTGTTTTATGCCAGATGGAGCAGGAAATAATGGTCAAAGAAGCAATTTATTTTATAAGCTTGATGCGCCCTAGCAGTGCAGTCTGTAGTCAGGATTTATTGTGACTACTAGAGGATGATGATGTCTTAAAAGAAAATTACACATATTCCAAAACATAAAAAGTCCAATTTAGGAGACTCAATAGGAGACTGACAGTATAAGCCCTGTATTAAAATATTTAAAAAATGTCCCACATTTATATATGCAACTAAATACTTATTTTTGTGATTTGATGAGTAATGATGCGATGAGATGTTTTAGATTTTTCCTGCAGTAAGTCCAAAAACAGTTGCATTTATTATAGGTCATACACAGTTATTTCCACCACTTTATTTGATAAAAAAAAACTTTGTCAACCTTCTTGAATTAGCAAAATAATATTGATTGAAGTGGATTAACACTAAAGTGCCACTTGTATGAAGCAGTTTCATAATGTTTTTCCCAGCACATCTAACTGAGAAGAGGCTATTCTCCTTGTCAGAGTTACAAACTAAATTCGAGATACCCCAAACATTTTTTTGTGTATACCTTCAAATCCAGCATTTTGCACTTTTCCTTTGTCCTTCCATGGGATTTCCTGCTCCCGCTCCCTTTTGAAACCATTTGCAGAGATGCATTTGAATTGCCGCTGGATAGGTGGTCAGACATTTGGACATATGCAAACAAGAACTCCAACTGTATAAATTACAATGGGAACATCTACGAAATCTTCCGCTGGTAACATACCCCGATGCTCTCTCCATGGTAAGCCTGGCTTGTTGGTGGTGTCGGGCCAATAGGGGCACACTAGAGCACATTTTCTGGGACTGCCCCTTGATATGGGACTTTTTGTCACAGGTCAACCAGTTTCTCTCAGATGGTACTCACCACTCCCCATAGACCTCCTGACTCATCTATTGGGATTACCATTAGAGCCCGTTACCCCTATTACCTCGAAAAATCACCTCTCACATCTTACTTGCAGAATGCACTCTCATTGCATTTCATTTCCATGGAGGCTCTGTATAGCAGGATTCAGAATATATGGCTGATGGAATATTTGACAGCAACTTTAAGGATAGGATTTATAATATTTACAGAATATGGGAGGATTAGGATGCTTTTTGGGCATCCCATGTTTTCCTAGCCATCTGCAGATTCGCATTCCCTCATTAACCCTCATCTTTTTATCCTTTCACCCTTTTCTCTTCCTCTTCTTTCTCTCTTCATTGTTTTCATTACAATGTTGCCAGGTATTCCCTCAGGTCTACACTAGCCCATAGCTCATAGTCAGCTTTTTACAAATTGATTTATTGTTTAGCATTCTCTATGTCACTGACTCACCTTGAACATGGATTTAACGCAACTGTTTTGCATGAAGTTCAATTAACAGATTCTCTGTTAGCTAGCTTAGTTACGATGTTAATTAGTCCCTAACTGGCCCTAACACTAATGTGTTTTTTTCATCACTACCTTTGATTTACATATAGAATACTTTATTCTTTCCTCTTTCTCATTACTCTATGTAGTTTGTATATCTCATTTATTTTTTACAATTACAATTTACAAGTAATGTTTTCCCCAGTTCTCCCACCCCAAATTTAACAAAACTTAAAAAAAAGAAAAATATGAATTAAGAAGTTGTATCATATAACATTAAAAGCAGTAATTATAAACTGATAATAGATTTTCAAATATGTCAGTATGATGCATGTTGGATACTCATATAAATTACAGAAAAAAGCAAAAAATGGCAAAAGAAAAAAAAATGCTTTTACAAACACTTTCAAGATGTAAAAATTGAATTTTTTTTTAAAAAGGACCCTTGCATTAAATATAAAGTTTGTGTGAGATTTACCATTGATATTAACCCACTTCCAATAGCATGAAACAGGAGTGTGACTTCCTCCATTGCATATTGTCTAACAATGTTACATTTAACGAAACTCTGCTTAACTAATATTCCACATCAGGGTAATCAGTTCACCTAGTCATAAGACTATGTGAATAGAACAAGGTAATGGGGGGGGGGCACATTTAGCCCAAGCATTTAGGGTGGGGGGAAAAGAGGGTATGAACAGGGTTACCTATATACTGTATGTTTTTTGAGCTTCAGTTTGGCGTATGAGCCTATGGACTCTTGGCACCCATGGCATCCTAGAACTTTTTAAAAAGCACATAAATAATTCTCAAATTGAACACTAACAAAAATCTAATATATTACAGCTAACCAGTGTTTAGATCAGTCTTAACCAGTCCTTGTGGTGGCTGCATTAGCTTAGGCTTTATTTGATATTCTTACCTGATATTCCTGCCAGTAGCACAATTCCTGTCCTGGGGTGACAATGCACACTTATTGTGCTACATCTATTGAGGTGCAGCATTGTCACCCTTGGCTCTCCTCATTTTCATCATTTCTTATCTCTAATAAAAAGGAATGAAGGACTTTGTGGTTCTTAGATAGTAGTCTGGAAAGATTATAATGTTGTTTGAGATTTAATTTTAGCACACAGAATTATTATGCTTCTGGTGAGCTGCGTACACACTTGCAATAATTATCGTTGAAAACGAATGACTAATGACCGATCATCTGATAATCGTTAACAAAAAAAGTGCACTTCGTCTGACCAATGACGCCGACGAACGAGGATTGTTGCTTCCCCAAAGAACAGGTCTGTCTCCATGCAGTATTCATTTGTTCTACTTTGTTGAAAACAATTACTAACTATATTTGAATGTGTGTTTAATGTTTAACTTAGTGCCTTTCTTTCTGAAACATAATTTGTTTCTTATTAAAATGTCAGCCCAAACATCTTCTTATCTGATCTTACATGGTTTTAATTGTTGTCACTAATGTTTTTATTGGTACAGGATATGGTGTATTATTTTCTGCAATCTAAGAAAATAAATGAGGCCACCCACTGTTTATAGATGAACCATCTCTTGTTTAGCATTTTTTTCTGCTGGTTATAGAAAAATATGTTTCCTCCTCATCTCATTCCCCATGCCAGAAGTTCTCAAGCACAACTTTTTTACATAGAGTGTGGAAAGTTTAGAATCTATGCCAAGTTTGTATTGCCTTTGTTTTTTTTTATAAGTAACACAACCAACAATAAAAATATATCTATATTCTTACTAAGGAGTGATCCAGCAAACCTGGAATTGATTTCTTCAAAGTCATTTGCTATTTTCTAGCAATTGTTTTGAATCCTGGACCGGATCCATTCCAGGTTTGCTGAATCACCTAGCTTCACTGAAAAAAGTGTATTCTCTCCAGTCTTAAAGAACATTAATAAATCAGGCACAAATTTGTTAAAGCACCCTATTACTGGAGATGATTTACAATCATGGGAAAACTTGGGTGATCTAGCAAACCTAGAATGGATCTTGTCCAGGACTGAAAACATTTGCCAACTAATAGCGAATTATTTTTTTTTCAGGTTTGCCAGATCACCCAGGTTTTCCCTATCTAGTCTATCTTCTGCAGCCTGGGAAAGCTTTACTTAAGTTGCTTAATTGCTGAAAGTTGCTTAATTCCTGCTGGTAAATCAAGATTAGGTTGAATATCCTAATCCCAGATGATGGCTGTATACCAGCACCAGAGGGAAGAGAGGTGAGTTTAGGTAAATAACAGACAGGTATGTTGGTTTTATTGCAGAAGGAACATAACCTATTCCTTGTGCAATATAGAACCTGCCTGCCTATATATATATTTTTTTACTTTAACCTTGCTGGCAGTAATCCCGAGTGTGGCTTGGGGTTAATTTTCAGTACCATAAACAGGAACCCTAAACCACACTCGGGGTTGCATTGTGAA
This sequence comes from Pyxicephalus adspersus, assembly GCF_032062135.1. NCBI lineage: Eukaryota > Metazoa > Chordata > Amphibia > Anura > Pyxicephalidae > Pyxicephalus > Pyxicephalus adspersus. The sequence goes on from NC_092862.1 coordinate 115,792,805, forward strand.
GGACTTACTTGGTCCAGACAAGCCCACGCCGTCCTCCGGCAATGTCTGCCTGGCATCTGTGTCCACTGGCCTTGCGTCCCTGGCATGATCAATGGGACATGTGAGCGTGCAGAGGCAGTGCGCTGGGGGGAGGTTAACGTTTAGTTTAAGTGAACATTGCCAATCTGCAGTCCTGAGAGGATTGTGGGGAAGCATGACATAGTAGAATTCTTTTTAAGGACATTAAAAGCTAAGATTATTCAATTAAACTGCAAAAGCGCATCTCTTAAAAATAAACAATTCCCAACCAAGAAAAAAAGCTAAATATTAGCATATGTTAAAATAATAAATAAAATAATTTTTCTAAAGTTTGACCTCTTTTATAATCTTCCAAAATCAAGTTTGGACATGACATGGATACCATTTCTTTCTAGACACACAATTTATTCAGTAGACAGTACATTGGACAATTATGATCAAAATGTAATAGCCAGTGGAAACCAATTACAATTCATCTCCAAAATGATTTCAATGCACTAAACTAATATTTGACTAATTTCTGTAAATAAAATAAATAATGGAAAACATTTTTCTATATTCTTTTATATGTCTTCAAAAAATTAGGATGATTTAAGTGTTATCAGTTGTCTTCACTATAGAAAATGATTTTATAATGTGCTGTGACCTCACATTATGCATTTTATTAAACCTGTATTCTCTTTTATTTAGGTTATTGTGAAAGTAAGTTTAAGTCTGCTGAGTGTACATGAAAACAGATTATTTTATACTTTGAGAATCCCACATATAATATTTTCCCATCACCTACTTACAAAGCAGAACCTTTGAGATAGAGTCATGTAACTTTTATGGAAAATATTGTAATATTGGAATAAGAAATTTGGGGGGAATAATGGTATAATGAAATATTTAAATGATAATGCAGTGTTTATCTTAATTCTTTCGCTGCCAATAACATATACTATACATCATTGTATTGAAAGGGTCAGCCCTTCTGGGAGGAATTTATTACCATTTTTCACCTACACATTACAATGCAAATTATATCTTTTCTGAAAGCAGTTGACATGTAGAATAAAAATGGCGGTGGTTGGGAAATAATATGTTCCAAGGCAATTGCTTATCAAACCAATAGTTTCATTAAAAATTACACAAAAAATATTCTTAGTGCCCACAAACACCTTTTTTAAAAGATAAATGATATTGAGTAAATATTGTAGCTACCAAACATGTCAAACCTCTAAATGGCATGTGACTAAGAAAGATGAAAACTATGATACTTAAATTATGTCCATGGGTAAAGCTATAAAAATCAAATTGTTCCTCATACTCTGGCATGCATGGCAATCCCTAATATGTGGCTATCGTCATTTATGTATTTTGCCATACTCAAACTGTAGTTTACTCTTCTTTTTTGGTTGTGAGCAGCCGAAATCCTGGAAGTGCTCAGGTCAAAATGATTCCATGTTCATCGCACAATGCGGGGACTGAGTGTGCAATCTCTCCTCCGTGCTCACTGACAGCCATCTTGCTCATAGAAGCTGCTGATGGACATCTTTATTAACTTGTCTTATTAAAATTATAAATATACACACTGCTCTTTCCATTTGTCCAGTAAGATAATCCTTCCGGGTTTCGCTGCATCCCAATATATTACTATTGCACCTTAATGACAGCCAACACCCTATTTACCTAGATTCAAGAGATAAGATGATCATTAAAACATGTTAGCCTGTTGCATATGATCTGCTAGTGTATAATAATGCTTCTTTTATTATAGACAGGGTGATGGAGAAGTGTAAACATTTTTAGGAAATAGTTAAGTGAGTGGTACAGTAAAAAAATAATTGAGATTTTAAAGACTTGAAATCTCCTGGCAGAAGACTGCACATCATGCTATAAGTGGTGGCCTCTTTCACATATAAAGCATGGGACCTTAACTGCTGGAGTTTAGCTTTTTGCCTACATATTAACACATAGCCCCTGATTCATCAATAAAATCCGCGCTCGCTGGAAGCGCGAAAGTACGCGCAGCCAGCGATCGCGGTTTACCGCGGTCCGGACTCGAGTGTGCGCATACACTCGCCTCACTGCCAGCCGGATTCCTGCCTTCATAATAAGGAATAGGGGGCGCGAATCTGTCAATTAAGGCGATTAGATTTCAGCTGCGAATGATTTTTTAGGGGAACAGTGACTTTTAATGCAGGCTCGCCAGTGTAAAGCTGCCGGAGATGCGCGGCTCCGGCCGCAAGCTTTTTCAGTTGCTGAATAGCGCGACGGCGTACGATTTCGGATCGCGAATACGAAAGCGCGAGCGATAATCCGATTCTGCTTGATGAATCAGGGGCATAACCTTTTTGTCCTTTGTACTTCCACCACTTGTTCCCTAGGACTACACACTCCCATGGCACATGGCCCCACACATCCATATATATGGCAATTTTTACATTTGATAAAACTATTCATCCTCTATTCCCCCGAGAAAACTAAAACGAAACACATTGATATGTTGGAAACTGTGACAATCTTTATGAGTGTATATATGTGTTTCATTTGTCACTTTAAACATGAATATCTTGGTATGGTTTTTAAGCTGTTTGTAATAAAATGTTTGATTTTAGACAGTTCTTTTTGTTTGTATTGGATTAGAATCTTTAAAGTCTCTTTTATATTTTCATTGCAATATCCAGTTTACCTGGTACAGGCACTTGACTAGCGCAGAGGTGGATCTACTGCTGCGTACTACAAATCATGGGGGCCATTGCAAAACTTTGATGGTGGGTCCTTGGAGACCTCACCTGTTGTACCTGGCAGTGTCACATAGAGAAGGGAGCTGTCATCATAGTACACTTCTAAGAAGCAGTGCCATGGATAGAAATAGTCAGAAGAACAGTAGGCAGGAGATTTATATTATGTCATGACTATGGATCAATGGCTAAACCTGGGGGTCCATTTGCAAAAAAGCTCTGGTACATTTTTTGCCTATTCAAAACGAACAACTTGGCTTTTAGACCACATGCTTTCTAAGTAAATCAACCTCACAGTTTCAGTGTTTTAAAAGCTGCTGTTTTGTCTTTGGCTTTTTTAGTTTGTGGTTGATAAGTGGTCAGTGGTCGCTTTTAGCTGCTCTTTAAACTGATTTGTTTTGTTAACTTCAAGGCTTTTTTTATGTGGACTTTTGTTTTAGAGAAGTAGTATTTGGGGATTTCACTTCTTTTAGGGGTTTATTAGTTTCTAATATATCAATGGGGCCATTTTTGTGATAATTAGGGTGCTCAATGCAAAGCATCCACTTGTTGCTGACTAGTCAGACTTTTGTTGGAGCGGCTTTTACAGAGTTTGAAACTATGTGTACTGACAAGTGAGGTTTCAGATTTGTTCTTCCAGCCCTCTATAGATTTTTGGCTAGCTCTCCCTGAAATTTGACCCCTTCCTACCTACATCCCTGGGAATTGTAACTTGGCATATCCTTCATTTAACATAAGGCTTTCATCTCTAGTTGTTATCAGAAGTTGGGATCAAAGATTGTATCAAGGTGGTATTGCGCCCCAAGAGATTACATTTTTTTCAGAGGTCCCAGAGACTTGTTGGCAAGACTTGTCCTTAGCTGGATAGGCTATGGACCTATCCAGCCAAATTATATCCTTCTGTTATTATCTACCATTTTTATTGTTTTACATGTTTGGTTCAGACAAACTGCGCTTGGTAAAGTCTGTATTATCTTGTGTGACTCATTTGACCCTTTATGTTTTTGTATTTTTTTTATACTTTAAAGTTCAATAAAATAAAAAAATGTTGTTGGAGCTGTCTTCTGTGCAACACACTACTAAATTTATAACCCTAAAAATTTCATGCAAATATAGTGTGTACCTAAATCACTTCATGTTGTATCATTCACATCCACTGCACCCCACCATTCCCAGAGTAGGCCTACAGTTATCGGGGCCTGGTCAAAAAGGAAACCTAGTCCCCACTTTTATTATTCAATATTTATATTCCCTGGCAATTAGGCTTCTAGATGTGTAGAATACAGGTGCCATAACACCTTTAAAGTGGTGATCAAGCTCCATTTGCTTGAATAGTGTAGTAGAGAGTTTCTAAAGTGATAAACAGGGTATTTGAAAAACCCCACTGACCCCATTGTGGCCTTTAGCGTTCTTCACTTTTTTGTATAAAAGCTGTTTACTAGCATTCTTCACTTCGCAAACAAGATCTGATGATGAAGTGGCCAACAGGCTGATCGACCAGTTTTCTCCCCAGACCCTTTTAGCTTGGAGGCTAGAGTTGTACATAAATTTAGCTACACATATCTTCCAACCTACTGATCATTCTGACATGCAGTTTTGAGTAACGATAACCTCTGTTAATTAATTGTTGATTACAAGTTCAGCCTAATATGCCCAAGTTTGAGTCATGTTTTCTTTATATTGTCCATCAGTGAGACCAAACCATACAAATATCACTTAAAATATATCACTTTGGGTTCTCATGGCGGTCACTGCTGTGGCTTTACTTTTGCATAAGATGAAAATGAGATTATTATTTTCATGTGGATTTAATAAAGAATATTCAGAGTCACAAAAGAATGCCTAGGTATTACGTGGCTGTGGGAAACCATAAACTTAATCTAAATGAGTATTATCTTGATTTATTGTGACATCTGTGGGCTGTGGTTGGAAATTCAACATTTATATTCCCCTATTTTGGCCTCAGAAGATTTGTTGTGATAGTCTTCACTTCATACAGTGTGTAATATAGGCTTTGTTTATTTTACAGTCATGTTCATGTACATGTTGCATTCCTCTTTCTAAAGATATTAAAGTAAAGCAAGCTGAATTCACTGCACTGTTATCCTATGATGGAGCTCTTGGCTTATAATATATTACCATCATTATCTCTATTGGGACCTATAACATACATCACATTTTGATTGGCTGATATAAACTTGTTTAACTTCTTTCATCCTCAGTTCCAAAATAATGAACCCTAAAATTGACCGTAGGGACCACTGACAAAAGAGTGCAGCCCACCATATCCAAGCCAAACAAGGAGAAAGATAAAAACAACAAAGCTCTCCAAGTAAATGGGGAGATATGTCCATGGCATAGATCAAGATGCCACTGGCTCCAGTCAAAAGAGGTAATACACTACACCTGATTTCAGCAGCTCAAATGACTAATTATACTCCAGCTTTCATGGACACAAATGGCGATAAAACCCCAGCAATAGAATCTACAACTTGTGAACTGAGGAAAAGCCTAATGCAAGCCATCACTACCACCCGGACTGGAGTGCCTCTCATGACTAGCTGCTAGTTTTGCAAGTGCTTACCTATACCGTACTACCATCTGTGCTTGTTTTAATGTCTGGAGCTTTCACAATAATCGGTATAATCGGTTATGTTTCTATTAATTGCTGTTGGCTTTAAATATGTATTTTACAGATAGTGAAAAAAAGTAAGTCATAGGAAAGAGTTTGTGGTTTCTTCCTTCAGCCCCCTATACCCAACGTTATTATTCTCTATACACTGTAAAAGCTAAAGCTAATGTACACACATCAGATAATCATTGCTTGAGACGAATGGTCATGCTTGTCTTGGTCAAAAATCATACAATGATTCCCTGAAGTCTTCATCAATCCGCCACAACCACAATCAGAAGGGTCAGTATATTGGCACAAGTGACCCGCACACCAGGCTCTAAACTTGTCATAACTCTGCTGGAGACTCAAGGTAACTTAAAAGCCCCAGTAAGAGATGGAACTCTACTCTACTCTGTTGAGGATAGAGTTATGCTTTAGAATACAGCATTATTTCACACCAGTAATAAGGATTTATAAGGATTTATATCAATATATGGAAAGAGAACAAATTGATTCCTAAAAATTCCTATATGGATATTTGATTGCAAAAAATATGTGACATACATTGGAGAATTTGCCTTATTAAAAACATACAAAATGGCAAGAAAAATACATTCCAGTAAATAAAATTTGTGATTTGGGTGTCAGTTTTCCCGAATCTCTAAGTTGCAATAGACTGTGCCAGGGCAAGGCCAAAATTGTTAGGAAAGAAAAAAAACTGTATGAGTAAGAGTTGACATTTCAGGATTTAAAAATGCGTACATGCCTTTTATTTGTTGTAATGTATTTTTTTTGCTGGTAATACTGGCATTAAGATGAAGGTCAGGAAAAGATAACATAAAACTGCAGAGAGAAAGGAATGCAAAATATAGCTAAAGCCGAGAACAGTGGAAACAGAAATTGAAGAGAAACACCAGCTTTCACCATGTTTTTAAATAGTAGAAAAGGTCAAAACTGACCACAATGTAATATGAAGATTTTAACTGTGTACCAATACAACAAGGAATTTTTTCTTATTTTTTTATGAGGGCAAGGGGTTTATGATCAAAGGAGGACTTCTTGATCTTCGTGGTTTTATCTGGGTATAAGGTGGGTGTTTGTGATTGCAGGTGTTGACCTGTGTGATAAGGGAGGGGGGTGTTAAGAATTATGGGGGTTAATCCAGGTAATATGAGTAAGTGTTAGAGAAAATGGTGGTGTACCTAGCTGATAGGGGAATGTTAGTGATCATGGATGTTAGTTCAGCCAGTAAAGTGGGAGTGTTATTGATCACAGGGGTTATCTAGGTGGCATGCATTTGAGTGTTAGTGATCACAATAGTTGATCTAGGTAGTAAGGAAGGAGTGTATCTTAAGTTCCAAAGTTGACCTGAATATTAGGGGGTAGTGTTGGTAATTTTTTAGGCAAACCAAGGTGGCAAGGGGTGAGTTTTAGTGATTTCCAATCTTGACTTGTGTGATATGTATCACTCACAGAGAGACAGGACCACTAGGGGGGCGCTATGGCTTGCGCGGAGGTGGTGTGAGCTCTGAGAAGGGCCAAGGCGCAGAGTCTAAGCAGTAACCAGGTCTTCTACCGAGCCTCTGACGGTGAGGATGTTGCGCCGCTGGTTACTGCCAGGTTGCGGTCCTTGGGCACACCAAGGTGGGAAAAACACGGCAGAAGCAGAAGTATAGTTGAGGAAGGCCGGGGTCAAGGCAGGCAGCAAACAAGAGAGGTCAGGTCACATTACAGTGGTCAATTGCCAGGGATCCAGGGGACAGACACTAGCGACACAGGGGCCACAGCGGGCACAGGGAACACAGGAAACACTGGAAACAGCAGGAGGTACAGGTGACACAGGAATCCACAGACAGGAACACTGGAACAACACAGGGACGCTGGCTGGGAACCAACAGACTGAACAACGAGGAGTTAACACAGGAGCTGGACAGAGGAAACACTGAATTAGGCAGCAGGTGAACAGGAACTAGCTAAACAGAACTAGGGGCTCGGCCCAATGGAGACACATTGCAGGAACACTGTGAGCTAGCTAAATAGCCAGGGATTGTCCAGAGGCTACTTTCTGATTAGCCAGTGGATTGGACAGAATTGATAAAGCTTGGAAACAGAGGCACGCCCAGCGTCAGAACTGCCCGCATGCACAGAAGATAGGCGTCTATGGTCTAGTGAGGAATAGGTAAGTGTGACGGTATGGAGGAAGTGTTCGTCATTTTCAAGGCTGGCCTGGTTAGTAAAAAGGGGGTTTTGGGTTTTGTTCATTTTCAAGTTTGACCAACATGGTAAGGGGGGTATTGTGAGTGATTTTCCAGACTGACCCAATTGATAATGGGCTTGTGTTAGTGATATCCAAGATTTACCTACTTGGAGGGGGCCGTTAGTAATCACAAGGGTTGACGATCATAAGAAGAGGTGATAATGACTTAGGTTATAGGTGCTGGAATGGGAGGGGGATATTAGTTATCAGTATTGATAAGGGGGCATTACTAATACCAAGGTTGACCCGGCCATGGGGGATGTAAGTGACCAATGGTGGGGTTCTAATGATCATAGGGGTTGACGAGGAAGATAATTTTAGTTGTCGATGATCCAGAGGACTGGTCCTGGTGATAAGATTTTTTTTTTAGGATTTCTAAGGGTTATCTAAGGTATAACAGGGTGAAGGTATTCATAACCATGAGGATTGACCTGAGCATTATGGGGAGTTGTTAGTGATTTTCACAGTTTACTTAGGTCATAAGGGCATTCACATTCACATGGGTTATTATGGGTATGTTAGTTATCATGGGCTTTACCACATTTGATAAAGGGGTTTTTGGTTGGGCCTTGTGTTAGTAATGGTGTTAGTAATGGTTGGTGGGTATTAGTAGTCATGGAAGTCAACTTGGGTAATAAGGAAAAGGTTAAAAATCCTGTGGGTTACTAATATATATTTATATAGTACTGACATATTAGTAAGTGCTTTACAGTCTATGGTCATGTCACTAGCTGGCTGATGATCTAATGTTTCTATTGCCCTGTATGTTTGCTCAGTTCATGTTAGCCTTGTTAGTGATCATCTCCAGAGACAGTAGGAAGAAACAGCTGTACATAGCTTTAGGCCATTTTTTCTTTTTTGGGGAAAGCAACTTAACCCGCCAGTCTATTTTTACCAGTTTTTAAGTTGTTTTCATGCGAAAGGAAACCAGGGAATGCGAACAAGGGAAAACATGTAAAGTCTATGCAAATAGTGTACTGGCTGAGACTCAAGATTAAGATTGCAAAAGTTTTAGCTACTTGGCCACAATGCTACCAGACCCAATTATTTTCACTTTAAAGGTATTGTCTACATTTTGACTTTTATTCTTCAACACAAACAAGATTTTTCACTAAGTCTTGGAAAACATGCAGGTGTTTTATATTGCCAATGGATGTTCAAAATATTTATCTCTTTCATTTTTTTTCTATTATGTACAAATAATACATTTATCTCAGGTGTTTCCTCCACCAAGTGACCCCCTGCAGTATTTTGTTTTTTTTTTAGTACGGTTTTGTGATGTCTTCTAGCCATGTCATGGGTTGCTCTTGATTTTCTTCCTATTTTGTAGCTTTTCTGAAGTTAGGGAGTTCCAGATCTAAAACATGGCACTGATGTCATCCTGTAAATGCTTCTTTCTGCATCAATACACAGGGGGGAGGACTGTGATGACCTGAATTCAGTCTTTTAGGCTTCCACATTGAATATTGCTGGGCATAATTAAACCTGGAAGACTGAGGACATCTAGCGATGAAAATAAATTACTACAGGGGATAGTTGGTTATTTTTTTATACTGAGGACAATAAAAAAATTGAAATATATATATATATATATATATATATATATATATATATATATATATATAGTTCTACTGTGTAACAAAAGCAAATTACAATGTGAAATCAGTTTTTGAAAATTTTACACCAAAACAGATTTTCCAGTTGAAAAAATTCACCTTACCTTTTGCATCTTTTTTTATTTTCTTTACATAGACAGTGATGATAAAAAAATTAGGACGCATTAAAATAATAGAACCTCCCAAAACCCTAACATATTCTATGCCTAACAAAAAAAAGTTTTGCTTTTTAGATTACCAGATATCTATATACTCATATCGAAATTATTGCCAAAAAATGTAAATAAATAAGGAAAATTAAACATGAAGAAATGTCCCTTCTTCAATACTTTATTCTAGTAAAACAACAATAGGCGAAAAGATACAGTATACTATGGGCAAAGTATGTACACCTTAAGCTGGCATTGTATTTTGGTAAATATGTTGTTTGATTGTATAGTTCCTTGCTGTACAGATTGTGCTGGGAATGTACCTCTTTCCAGCTGTCATCTGATGTCACTCTGATGTAATTCCACTAGCTGTCACTAGATGGCCATACAGAACAGTGGTTGCCAACACTTTTCGGACCTATGGACCACTAATCTTATGGGCTCCGGACCGCGCATGCGTGGGGAGCTGTGTGTCACTTAAAGGAGGAGACACTTCCCCCTGAGTGCTGTCATGATGCCAGAACCCACCCACTCTCCTTTTGCAGGTCTCGAGCACAAAGCCTCCCGGGATATGTGACGTATGTATCCAAAGGAGGCTTTGTGCACCCATCAGTATGTGAACGTATACAGAATGGAAGGGGTTTCCCACTTTTTATTTAAAAAAAAATAGTTAAAAAAAACAAAACATACAAAGGTAAATGTTTTTAATATAAAGTAAACATTTTAGCGATAGGTCGGCGTTAATTACACTGGTCAACAAACATTTTCTTGCCAAACAGATTAAAGTAATTTTAGGTTATGTTTGATGCACAGATTCCAAATATAGTATTGGTTTTGCTTGATTGGCTCTAGTTTTTGAAATAATGACCTTAAAAAAATCCCCTTATAGAAAACTAATGAAACATGAAAAATGAAAACTAAGCAAAATTAAACTAGATATGCCTACGTATATAAAATCAAATTTTTGAAATACTTAATGTCAATATATTCTATATTCAGTATATTTACAGAACTAATCACAAAGAAGTATTTGAAAAACTCAGTTTGTATGATTTCCTTTTATGCTGATGATCAGGACAATCACGTTGAAGGCTCCAGCAGTATTCTGCCATCATGTGTCTATCCCATCTGCCCTGATACCTTTCTTCCATCACCTTTATATCTTAATGGAACCTCTCCCCTTGTTCCTCACTGAAATCACCAAGGTTTTCTGGAAATGTTTGCAAATGGCTATGGGGATAGTGTACCTTATAGTAGCACCCACATTTTTGAAGTTTAAGAGCAAGTTTTGTACCAGTTCTTCATAATTTTGTGCTTTATGGTTACCCAAGAAGCTCTTGCCAACCATGACATAGCTGTGCCAGCTAGAAGCTTCAGTATCAGTAAAGTAACTTGTGAAATTTGAATCATTTATCAGTTTTCGAATCTGGGGTCCATCAAAGATTCCTGCTTTTAATTTTTCAGTACTTATTCCAGGGAAGAATCTACAAATGTATTTGAAGCAATCACTGTCCTTGTTCAGAGCTCTAACAAATTGCTTCATTAATCCCAACTTTATGTGTAGTGGAGGGAGAATGATTTTTTCTTTGTCAACCATTGGCTTGTAAATGATATCCGGTGCACCTTTTTTCATGGCTTCCCTTGTATTAAATCAATAAGCTCTTCTTGGGAAAACTGCTGGTTTGATAAAACATATCCTGCATATTCACTTCCACTGTTAACTCCTGGATTACACTCCAAATCCTGTATATCCTCCATGTCGGATACAGGAATATCAGGGGAGTATACTGAACACTGGTATGGGAACATCAGCACCATGCGGCACAGGTCATCTTGCTGATTCCAAATCAGGGTACTCCCACTTGTTTTTCTTGTAACGATTTAAACCTTTTACTTTCACAGCACAAAAATAACAATCATTATGATGATTTTTGGGCTCTCGCCATGCCAGGTACACCAAATTTCAAACTTTTCAGTTTTCCATTTTTCCACTGACGTAGACACTTTACACAAGTTTGCATACCATATGGGAAGCCCAGTACTTATCTTGGTCCCACAGTTTAAAGTCAAAATATGTAAGATATGCTTGTTTCACAAATTCTGTAATGTTTCTTCTGTTTTTGCTGGGAATATTCACCACAAATGTAACAAAAGACATTAGGATCATTTAAACATCTTCTTCTTGAAGAACTCGTATTTCTGTAAAAAAAAGAAAATGTATGAATAAAAAGCCAAATGAAAGTTTCAGGAAAATAATGCTACATTTAATATAATAAATGCAAAACATCACTGTAAATAAAAGATTGATAATATGCTATTGTTATCATTTGTTGTTGGTAAAATTGTCTATTCCGATTCCTGTATCACAAGAACTAGAGCCAATTAAATAAAACTGATGTCATTTCTGGATTCAGCAGACCTGAAATACATTAAATATATTGAAAAGTCCTTGGCAAGTGAAAATTATTTTTTTTTGTTCAGCTGTGGTATAGTTGTAGTTCCTTGAATGGTCATTGTGTTTCTGCCTAATAATAATATGTGTTTGGAGATGTTCTGGAATTGAGTAGTAGAAAAAAAGCTTTAAAAGGAACTAAACTAAAATCTGCCAGAAAAAAAAAAAATACACTTACCTTCAATCCTGCAGGGCAGTCCGATCCATCCAAAGGTGTCTTGCATCAGGCCCCGCTCTGGACGACGCCATCCTATTCTGACTTAATCTTATTGATTGGGTGACAAAAGATGGGAAAAAGAATTTGCCGATCTCACTGCGCATGCGTGATGTATGACGTAAGTATCCCGGGAGACCCTGCGCTCCCATTCATAGGGGGCGGTGAAAGAAACAACAGAATTTTTACCCGCTGTGCTCTCCTTCATTGATTTGTACAGCAGTTGTTCCAGAACCACCTCAGGTGAACACTGTACACGTCAGATTCTTAACCGAGATGAACAGTTGTACTCATCTGACGAGTGTACATAGCCTAGCAAAGTATAATATATTAATATGCAGTAAACAAACAAAACATAGTGTATACACATAGTGTGTTTTACAGGGAAGGTAATTTATATGTAGGATGAGGTTATCAGGGGGTGAGTTGCCGCAGATTAATAAAGTGACGCATTTCAAGGAAACATCTGCTTTATCAGACTTTTTACAGAAACAGATGTTTCAATAAAATGCGTCACTTTTTGAGGTTGCAGCAATTTGCATGCTGAATTACTCATCCTCTCTAACACAAATAACCTATGTTAAAATGTCCTAAACTATATTTTGTTTGTTTTTAAAAAATAAAACTTTGCCCTTCCCACTTGACCATACCCACTGCTTGCCGGGGTGCACAAAGAGTGCCACTGACCCTCACTTTGTCCCTTTTTGGAAGCAATATGATTGAAGCTTCTATAGATGAGATTTGCAGATATTAGAAATGCTTCACATCTTCACATCAGCTGAGTGAATACTTAGCCATTAATAAAACAAACAAGATACATTTGGTATATTTCATTGTTTTTATTGTGAAATACAATCAGGTCCTACTGGGCAGGCGTGGAATTGTGAACCCGTGCTTTCCTGCCTGGTGTGCATCCAGATAACGATTAGTAGGTAATAATAATGACTGGGAATTTGTATTTGCATTCCAGGGAAATTGGGGTTCAGAGAAGGTAAGAGGACAGTTAGGTGTGACAGAGCTGTGCATTTTGATGGGTAGAGCTTTTATATTGTAACAATGCCATAGTGATGACATTTTGGAGGGTGTTAGCCACTTGCAGCTACATTTTTTGTTTTCTATAACTCCCTGTTCCAGAGAAATTGGGGTTCAAAAGGAGGGAGAGGAGAAGTTAACAAGGTAACATAGTTTTCTGAGCTGGTGTGTAAAAATTTAGGGGCCCTTGCCATGGAAGCAGCCCCAGGGGACCTAATTTACACACTCAATTTTGGGCTCCTGGGAGCACTTGATCTTGAAACAACAACCCCAATGTTGTATTTTCACACTTTTTTTCTTTTTTTTTGGGGTGGGGGGCTGAAATTGTGGGTAATATTAAGAGGTATTATTATGGGGTATTATATTAAGGGGTATTATTATGTACCCTGAAAATTTCAAGGTATTATATCCAACAATTTAGAAGATATGAAAGTTTCATTTGTTAGGCTGCAGAACATGACATGCAGCCTTTACAGACACAACTATCACACTTTATGAAAGCTATGGAGAGAATAAACTTTCAGAAGTGAAGCTGGGTGATCCAGCAAACCTGGAATGGATCTGGTCCAGGATTCAAAAATGTTGCTAGCAAATGACTTTTAAAAGTTCATTCCATGTTTTCTGTATCACCCAGCTTCGCTTCTGAAAGTGTATGCTCTCAAGCCTTGGAGAAAATTAATAAATCAGGGCAATAGTGTCATCTGTGGAATATTGGGCCATTTCTTCAGTTTTACAGGCACATGCAATTTTATTCTACTTACTTGAGGCAACAAATAATGTGCAT